>NC_034416.1:16753738-16840327 GCF_002078875.1 Numida meleagris
CGGGGCCGGGCGCGCTCCCGGGGAGGGCTGGGTGCGCGTTGCTGCCGCCGCGCTGCCCCTGGAGCGCGGGGTCTGGCGTCCGCGTGAACCCGCAGCCCTCCGGGATCGGACCTCCGTGCCTGATGCCTCCACGCAGCTGTCTGACTTAGGTGGGTTCGCCGGACTCGCCGCAGTGATCGGCGCGATCGGGGCTTCGTTTTCGCCCCCTGCGTCGCTCCGGCGCTGCCGGCCGAGCCCCGCACGCGTGCGGCCCCGGGGCTGGGGGAGCGGGAGCCGCGGGGTGCAGGAGCCGGGACGCGGCGGGGAGGTAGTGAGAGCAGCGAAGGGAGCAGCTGAAGGGTGCGCGGGCAGCCGCCGCGTCGTTACTCGGCGGTCCTTTCGCTGTTAGAAGCCGTAGTGTAAAAGCACGATCTCACAGACAGCCGCACGCCGGGAGCGAAAGCTCCATCGCACATCTTTGCCGAATTTCCTGTGATGCATCTCTTGTGCCGGTAGGAGGGGCTCGAGTCAGGGAGAGCGGTGCCGTCGAGGTACCGAGCCGCGGGCGGTGCGAGCGGAGCGTCACCGGCCCCAGCCATCCGCCTGCGGGCTGTCCGCTCCGCTCCAGAGCCGTGCCTGTCCCCCCGGCGTGCTGCCGCGTCCTTGTGCCACGTCCTACGGGATGCTGACCCGGGGCACCCCCTCCCCCGGCACCCGTCAGAGCCCTGCGGCGCGGGCCGAGATGGGCTTCTATCGACCTCAGCCCTGCACTCGGGGTTTGGGCAGAGTACGCGCCTTCCCATCCCCTCGGGGTTCCAGCCACCGCAGCTCTTTTGTGCTTTGCGTTGTCTTTCTGATATTTTGGGGAATTTGATGGAGGTTACAGGTGGCCCTCAAAGAGCAAAGTGTAATGGCACTCTGTTCTTATCAGCTTCATGAACGTGAGTTTTCTATTTGTTTTTCTCTGACACCGTATATTTCATCACAATTAGGACTCCAGCACCTTTGCAGATGCGTTATGAGAAATACCCTCACGTGTCTTGCTGCTATAACACAGTTTATTCAGTTATGTATCTATACTACCCGCTTTCTCTACTATGCAAAGCCAAGCTATATGAACCAAAACCAAAGTTCTGAGTTTCCTAAAAATCTTTGGAATTAGAATACTTTTCCCCATGTAAGTTCCTTGCTTACGATTTGATGGGAGCTTTCTGAACCGAAATGCCTCTGATTGCTGTGACCAACAAGATGCAGATATGCCCGGTGCAGATCTGATGACTCAAAACCTTTTGTCCCTTGGAACCCACAGCGCAGGTTTTGGCTGTGTCTGGACATTTGGAAGCAGTCACTTCTCTAGATTTTTCTTCAGTCTTTGCTGCAGCCGATAAGCACAGACTCAACCAAAAAGTTAAGTTTTATGTCTTACAAAATGTCCTGTTTCAAAGTTCAAGTTTGTCTCTGCTGGGAATGTGGTTGAATTTACCGGTCCTCGTGCTGCAGACGGCAGTGCAGCTATGTTTGCTTTTCACAGAAGAAGCTGTATGGCGGTCAGACAAGAAGGGAGAAATTCGGCTTGGCCCAAGCACCCGCTTAGCACAGGGCCATTTAGTTCGAATCTAAATACATGTGTGTAGAGTCCATTGGTTATTTAGAATGTTTCACAAGAAAGCACTATCTGCGCGTGCAAGTACTGGGATCGTGGGTAAGCACTGAGGAAGGGTTGAGGTGTTCCTTGTTTGTTAACAGCTGGGAAAATGAGCACCCGGCGAACAATACTTTGTGTACGTGGGAGAGAGTCTGAAACGTTTAATGCCAGCAAACACATCTTTAATCCTTACTGCCTAATCTCTGCTAAAATCCACTACGACTTTGACCAGAAAGCTTATTTTATTCCATACTGCTGAAGTGTGTTAGAGATCCGTTCCTGCACATGTATTTATTTCTATGAACTCTCTGTATAAATGACAAGAAAGTACACGTTGGTGTGGCCAACGAGGGAGCCGAATTTTTTTTTCCCCCTGAGGATTTTCTGTAATCCTTGTGTTTGTATTGCGGACGGTGAGTGCGGTGTGGTTGTTCTCAATATCTTTAGTTATGTAACGTGAGCACCCAGCTGTGTAATAAGTCAAGCAGAGGACAGGGCCCTGAGCCTGCTGTCCCTGCTGCAGACTGCAATGCCCAGCAACCATGTGGGAGCTGGTCTCGGTGGGAAGACGCTCGCTGTTTTTAATGAGCTCTGGATGCGGCCCAATCTCGAGCCGCAGCGGCTTGACTTTATTGGAATGCCACCAGAATCGTGTTGAGTCATGCGTGCGCAGATACATACACATCCTCTGAAAGTCTAAAATAGCTTTCAAAAGCCATGCCAACGCCACAAGCAGAGCTGCCATTTGAATTTCATCAGTTTCTTCTAAATTAATTCAATAACATTGAATGAGACTTTGTTTCGTGACATTGGTTTTAGTGGAAATGCAGTCCTGTCCCCCTGTCATTCCTTCAGATAAGTGTCGAGAAAGCTGCCAATTCTCCAGCCTGTTTCAGCTCAGTCTGTTGTTTTAGCATAAAGCTACACGCATTTCTCTCCATCCAGAGGGGCTTATCTCCACATCTTTGGTTGACAATGGAAGCGGTGCTGCAGGTTAGAACTTGAAACCACCGCTTTGGCGAGCAGCAGATGCTATGATTTGCAGCTGATGGTGTTAACAAGAATCATTTAACTAATATTCCTCCCGTGTTGTTGCCAAATACTGCAGTTTCCCCATGATCTCATGAGATCTCTTCAGGTCATAGCTCACACGGAGAAATGGTCGTGCAAGACTCTAAATCTTCTGAGCAACCAACAGACCAAAGCCAAATAGCCAAAATGCACAGCCACAAAGCTTGCCAGCAGGACCTGTAGCAGTTCAGAAACTGAAAATGAAGAGAACACTGAATATTATTTCCGAAGTACCCGCTTGTTGCGTGGTTTTGCTGACTCAGGAGTGTTGGATTTGGGGTGGCCGCACTACTCTAAGCACTTACAACTGTAGGAAGTAATGAGGATTTGATTTCACAGCTTCTCTGTAAATTGTTCCTAAAAAGTCTGTCGGGGAAAACAGAGGTTAGTGCACATTTACTCGTGCTTTGCTTACAAGCTGAGCCGCCCTCAGCCGAATGGTGCACCAAGGAGTCACACAGCCTCTCACACTGTCACTGCCCTGCTCTGGGTTGTCACCTCCTGTTCTTTCCTCTCCCTGCTGAACACACAGCTCTTAAATTCCACGGCAATACTCACTGACAAGAAGAGGCTGTCGTCGTTAAATATAAAAATCTGTTCAGTAGAACTGCTACAATTTGCCAGAAAATGTCACAGTAGTTTGCGGTTGACCGTGTCTTTTCCTTTCTCCCAGTTTACTCTTGGTAAGACCATTCTTGTATTCCACGGGGTTGCGTGGGAGGGATGCCTGCCAGCACATGGGTCAGGCTGCTGCACACTGCCCGATTCTTTGCTCTTTTGAGTGCCACAACTCTTTTTAAAAGTAATCATAATTTCTAGCTTAAGAGACTTGTTAACAGCCCATCCCATGCGATCTGGGGACGTTTGCCTCACCGTGGCCCAGGGTACAAGGCAAAGCAGTGCTGCTCCCAGGCTGGTTGCTGACTCGCTGCACATGACTGCAGCCAGGTAACAGTGGCCTAAGGCTCTTCCTCACATCCCAGGACAAACCTTGTCTCCGTGGCTCAAAGCACCGCTCGTATTTCCCTGCACACTGGTAGTGATGGGCAGGGGAAGGCTTAGAAAAGGCGTGTTCTCTCAACTGGTTTTCTATCGAAGTGGTGCCTGGAGTTCTGAGCTCTGAATTTACCTGCTGTTTTCTGTGGTAGATTTCACTGCTCAGTAGGAAGAAGTGAAAGGGTGAGGGAGAGAAAGCGGGGCAGCCTGGCTGTGTGGGTTACGTGGTATGTGAGAAATGGGCCAAGAGCTTCTCTATAAATTTAAACTCCAGTCCCATATAGACAGTATATTTGTCTAGGAACATGCTACAGGCTGGGAATATGTATGAGCATGCTTCCTTGACTTTGCTGCTTTTTCAAGCTATGCGTTTCATTTGAGTCTGCCAGGAAATGATTTAGCACCTCACAGGCAGCCCATGGGTTTATATAACTGACTCTTTAAATCTTAGTTAAAAAAAAGGGAGAGAGGAAGCAGATGTTACCGAGAATGGGGCATAGAAAACTTCCCGTGCCCTGGGAAAGTAAAGTCACCTGGAGATGCCATTTCAGAACTGCTTCGTGTTCATTAGTAGTGGAAGTTCTTTTCAGAATTCTTCATTCTTTCTTTGCAGATACATGAAGAAAGATCGTATTTACAGGTGCGTAAAGCTGTGCAGTGCTAAAGATGTTGGTCTTTTGGAAGAGACGTAGCGTGCAGCTGTTCCACTTCAGAGTGTGTTTCAAAACCACAGTGTGGTGTGTTCGCTTACTCTTAAGAGTTCAGGAGCAGTAATGATAGAGTGAGCAGAAGCACAGTAAACAGCCTATATACATAATGTTAGCTACCAGCTTGGACTTTTTTAAGCATTGAATTTTTTTAAGTCCTTGTCTTTTGGGAGATCTAGCTTTTGTGTATTATTGCTTTGTTGCCACAGTGATGTCTGAAGAGAAAATTTAATGAGTGTTAAACTCCTAACGCTGTGGATTCTGCAATAATTAAAAATGATATCTTATTGTGGAAGAAAATACATTAAAATGTTAGTGTTCTTAAAATAAATCAGCTTAAAGCAAGAAATTGGAGTCAAGGAAAGTCTATCGTTTATCTCAGAAGTTCTTGCATTCGTTGGTTTGTCAAGCCCCTAGACTATGCTAAGGGTTTTATTTTGTGATTTTAATGAGAAGCAGTGTAAAACTGTGTTAAATGGAAAGAGAAAAAGAGGAGCAAAGCAGCACCTGAAGAGTGGTGAAAGTCCCCTCCCTGGTGAAAGGGACTTCCCATGTGTAGCCTATGTGGGACTCTCCAGAGATGATGTATTGGCTGGTTTTGTGGCAGCCTCTGAGCAGGGGAAAAGCTTCATCACATCAACAGCTTTACTGACAACTAGTAGTCCCTCTGCTACACTCAATGATACTCTCTTAGGATTTGTTATCATTATTATTGTTTTACTAATATCTCATTATATTTAGCAATTGCCTATGAATTTATGGTGGAAAAACTTTGTGCAACCTAGGGGAAATATTCAGAATCTCGGCAGTGTTCGTACTTGGTTACAGTTGCCTTAGTGAAAGAGTAAATCTCATCCACAGTGAGAAAATATTGCAGTATTGGTGTTCTGCAATCAAGAAAACAACTCAAATCCATTCTATAACTTCTATTAGCAACCCTTCATTGCTTTTAAATACTATCTAGACTGTAATTCACATCATAAATAAATATTCCTTTAATAAATGGAGAATTTGCTTAGCATTTGCATCCAAAGGTAGCTGAGTGCCGAACAAGCATGCCTCGTCCTTAGGCTGTGCACTGGCTTTTCTCCAGGCAGCGCCTCGGTTCGTCTTGTTGCAGGCAGTGTCAGCGTGTTAGCCTCTGTGCTGTACTCAGAGGAGCTGTTCCATGACTTGGTCTGAGTTTGTCTTCTCACATAGGTACTGCTAAAACCAATAAAAGAGGTGGGTGACTTTTCAGCTCATGGCACACGGTGACAAGCGCTCCTTGTCCCACTGGGATTTGCAGTGTTGGCTGGTATTCCACTGGATGGAAACTACCAAGATGGAAGCAAGAAGTCGATACCCAAAGCCAATACCGTTGGATTTGAAGTGTGTTGTGTCTGGGCCGGTAAGTGGGGCCAGCGTGGTGGGGCTGGATAGTGGCATTCGTCCTGGAAGAGCTGTAGGTATCTTCTGATCCACTTGGTAGAGCAGAAGGAAGGCAATGGACTTCAATTTGTCATGACTCTCAAGCAGCTTTTTCAGATACCAGTGTTCCTGTGGCGGTAGGTGGACCCATCAGCTCAGCACTTGCTTAAACTCTGTGGCTGTACCCTTTGAAATGGGATGGACCAAGCTGAGCTCCAGTTCAAGCATGTGGTTAAGTGACTTCGTGACTCAGGACTGTAGTTTATTTGACAGCGTTCGGTAAAATTCTTCTGCAATTAGCATATTTCCTGCTTGTAGATATTTAATTATTAGATATTTTTCCCTTCCCATTATGATGGGAACAGTGCCAGCATATGTAAGAGACAGCTGGGAGCAAACTGTGGATATTTAAAGATTCCCAGAACTTGAATCTGAGAAATGTGTCGAGCTGCTGTGTCAGGACTCTGCTGGGGTACGGAACTGTTCTGGCAAAACTGGCTCAATATGGGGTATGTTTTATTATGTGATGATTTTAAAACTCTGGGCAGGCTGGGCTAATTCATGAGGTGGAGTCATTGATTTCCAGTTCAACTCAGCGTTTTTATGCCAGTGACTCTGTAGGAGTTCCCACAGCTGAAGCCTGGCTAGTGAACTTAAAGTTATCTTAGATATTTATAGGGTGCCTATTCTTGTAGGATCTTTCTGACTATCCTTATGGGGAGAGCAAGGATGGGAAAAGACTCTAAAACACAGTTCCAGGCACCAGGAGCTTTGGGTTCAGTCTCGGTTTATGGTTTCTGGAAGAGTCACTGGATTACTCTGCCTCAGTTCCCCAGCGTGGAGTAAGACGACATTCTGTGCAGAGGGACACAGGTCTGGTGCTTGTGATTAATCTTGCAGATACCAAGTGGTGGGTGTAAATTCATTATCACTCAATGCATTCTACTTATTTCGCAGTTTTTGAAATGAAACAGATACTGTATGCATGCCTTTAAGCAGAGGAAAGCTAACAAAGGAAAAGAGATGTTACCACTGCCTGCTAATTTGAATTAAATGTCAGCAGTATGCAGTTCTAACTCGTGTTTTTCTGTTCATTTCCCTTTGGAGCAATAAAGCCTGCAGGCAGGACGTTCTGGGACCTCAGTGCCCTTCTCTGAAGGTTAATGGTCACTTTATCGTTAGCCTTGTGTTTGCAGGCACTGGAGTCAGACAGCCTTTTCCTCAGAGCTGTGCTTCCGTGATTTCCCGTATTATTACTTCAGCCCACGAGATGGTATCTGAGATGACCTTCGCTTTTGAATTTTTATTTCAGTGGCAGTAGGAATTCAGGATGCTGATGGCTTTCGGAACATTCTTCCAGATGTGCGAGTCCCTAATTATACCTGTGCAAACAAATCAGGAGTAATTCTGTTGAAGAGGTGGGCCTACATTATTGCAAAGCCTATATGCATGGGAAGTCATTAAACTTGATTGCTTATTCACAGCACAGGCGTTACTGGCAGTGTAGGTCTGATCTGTCTCCAAGGGAGCCTGGCGTGTTGCAAGGACATTGACTGGATCTATCCCTAGAGGGGAATTTGGGAAGAATGGGGTGTAGAGAACTCCAGTTATTATTCAAGGCGTCTCAGGATATTTGTTTAGACTCAGTAGCTGTTACCTCTGATGTTCAACATGTAGACTAGGCAGTGATCCATGTGCCTGAAGCTATGCACCGTGTTCTCACATTTCTCTCCAGATGGTCTTGCGTACTGGTGCCTGCCTGGACGCCAAGAAGGAAAAGTTGTGTTGTTGGAACGTCATGTTTTTTAACACGGTGTTTTCTTAAGTCAGATCTTGTAGAAATAGAGCTCCTTTGTTCAGCTTCCACGCTACCCAAACTTAGACAAAAGAACCACAGTTTTCCAGTATAGAAAATGTTGACCATGCTGGTATTTTCACAGGAAATACCAAGCTCTTCCCCTATGTCAAAAAATAAAAATAACCAAAATCTGCTTTTCATTCAAACTCATTATAATGTTAAATTTTAGATTTATGATCTTGGATGGAAAAAAAGCAGACACATGAGAGGCAGCACTTCCTGCTATATTGTCTATGTACACAGGGGCGTCCTTAATTTCTCTATAAATAGTGCATTTTTACATGCGAATCAATTGTAAATTAATAAAATGTCACTCAAACACTTCTCCCTCCATCTGTGTTGTTTGTTTGGCGATTGATGTTTTCTGACAGTGAAGTCTGAGGTTATGTCTGTGATCCCGCTGCAAATGTAGGGGAAATTACCTTTTAAATGACACGTGGTCCAAACTTCATCTCCAGATAATCCAGGAAGAGATTGTGTTTGACTGTGGGGACACAAAGGAGGCACAGACTAGGGAGGACAGATGTAGTGAACTGGTACCTTTTAGCCATATTTTAGAATTCAGTAATACACTGGATATACCATCCTGAGGTTTATCTTTGCTCCTTCCTCAGAACTGAAGATAGTATGTTAGTGAGAAACTGTGGAATGATTCATAATTGGAATTGCCATAGAATCAGAGATTGTATGTACTGCTGCAGTCTTTGAAATATTCCTTTTATTGAAGGATCTGGCAGAAAGTCCTCCAACAGGAAATAGCAACCACTAAAGTCCCCCAAATCCGAGACACTGCACACAAAGTGTAAAAACAGACATAATTAGATCAGCATACAGTAATTAGACTCCAAGTATCGTGGCAAATTCGTCAGACCCAGATGCGTTAATAAGAAGCTGATATAATGCAGTTAGAGGCCCCTGGCTGTACTCTACTTTCAGAGATAGGCTTTGACCCTCATTTTCCTCCTAATATTAATCACAGATGTGAACAGAGTATGAACTCTGAAAGGCAGAAATCCTCTTATCTGCACTTCGTTTTCTGCAGAATACTGTGGGCAATTCCAACCCAGTTGTTTAAAGCTCTGATAGTGTAGCTTTTAACAGTGATGTGTGGACAGTTGTTTCTTTAATATTGCAGAGTTTTCGCTGAGAATTCCCAAGCCAGGCCCATTTGCCAGCCCAAGAACCTCACTTGTAAGAAAAATTTCTGCGTTGGGAAAATGTTCCTGAGGGTCATGTTTATGCTAGCACACAGTTAAATGATCCGTGTGCCAAATGCAAGGAGCACTGTGGCACAGGGAGAGTGACTTGCACTACTGCAGTTAGATAAAACAGCAGAAAATCTAGCGTGAAAGCTCTCAGTTAACCTCCGGTTGGACATTAGGAAAAAATTCTTCTCCAAAAGAGTGGTCAGGTGCTGGAACGGGCTGCCCAGGGAGGTGGTGGGGTCACCGTCTCTGGAGATGTTCAAGAAATGTGTAGATGTGGTACTAAGGGACACGGTTTAGTGAGGAAATATTGGTGGTAGGTGGATGGTTGGACTGGATGATCTTGGAAGTCTTTTCCAACCTTCATGATTGTATGGTTCTGTGATTCTTTTCTATGAACCTAGGCTTCATAGCTTGACAACAACAACTAGAGAACTGGGAGCTAGACTCTGGTCTGTGGATTTGCCCCATACACCTTGTTTGATGTCCAGATGTTGACCGCGTTACTTTTTCATTGAATTCTCACCCGATGGGTACTGTGCTTTTTGCGGCAGTGAAGCCTACCTGAGCAATGCAGCCAAAGAATGACTTTGTTAGGAACTGGGAGAGAGGGAAGTAGGCTGTGTTTTGGTAGGGGCTGAAGGCTAAGAGTGAGAGAACACCGTGTGCCTTGTGAGCAGGAAGTCAAGGCAGAGACACCAACATATGCTGGCAATTTGTAACGCTGTGGTCTACCAGTTCACTGTAGGGTTTCTATTCCTACCCTTACATTTGCATGCTGAAAAATTCACTGAAAACTTTTGTCTCCTGAAAATTGGTTAAAAAATGATCTAACAGCCATGTTTAAACACAGTTGGTGAATCATGAGGTGTCACAACTGCGTGACATTTGGTCTGTCCCTGCTGTGTTATACCACACACGTGTCCTGATGCTGCTCAAGCTGGCTTGGAGTGGGCTTTTGGAGAAGCATGAAGTGTTTGCTGTCTGAGAGCTGGGGAGGTAAGGACACAGTTAGCCCTTGGAGATTTAGCTGCAAGAGGCTGCAAGAAAAGCAGTAGATCTGTTGGACATGAAACATATTTTGCATTGCTTGTTGTGTGTGTAGCTCCTAACACCTCTGCTGTCGGGCTGCTGGTGTGTACCCTGCGTACGTGTGCGTGTGTAGGAAGTGGCTGTGGAAACAGGCCAGTGTTTTCAGCTTATTTTGAGTTTCCTTTATTGGATTACTAGTTGCTGTTGGTTACTTTGAAGAGGTCTTTCTTGCAATAGCACAGGTGAAATTGCCCATGAAACAGCAAAGTCTCTGATTTTGTGAATTATATCTTATATAGTGCAACCTTTCTTGATGATTGGGCTGGTAGCCTTGCTCAGACTCGCCTTCCTCCTTCCCTTTGGAGAAATTAAGAACCTCAGGAAGCTTCATAGGCGCTGCCGCTACCTCTGCATCACCCCGAGGAAGGGCACCTTGCCACCTGGAGCACTCGCTGCACCTGCAGACAGACGGAGAGGCTGAAGCAAGGCAGATTTGGATGTGCAGTGATGGCAGGGAGTGGTGAGGTTGTCGGGTTCTGGAGGGAGAGCAACAGCAGTGAGCTGGGAGAAGTCAAGGGGGAAGGTCATCATTTTCAAATAGAAATGGGCTAGAACAGGCTTTTTCAGTCAGGGCAAGCCACAGACTTTAGAGGAAATCCTGATCTGATTCAGCTTCCAGGTGTCTAAACTTGCTCTCTTCCCTATCTTTAAAGAACAATCTTTATTTTGCCAAAGTCTGTATTCTGTGGTTATTTGGTGTTCATCTACTTTCCAAGCTGAAAACAGCTTTTATTAATTAACTGGCAGCAGAGCAGCACAGTCATTTAGCACTTGACAAGGAACGAGCTAATGTCAGCTTGGCTCCTGTTTGGCTGCACGACCTGTGCAAGCATCGCACAACTGCTTACCTGCACTGTGGACTCAGAGCCATGATATTTATCAGCATCTCAGGTTTTGGATCTCTACCCAGAAAGCTCAGTGTGTAGCTGGTAGGTGCTGTGCTAGAGATGAAGAATCAGAGCCATGAATAAGAAATGCTGCCATGAAGTGGCTTGGAGACTGATATGGAGATAGAGAATAAAAAGGAGTAAATCCCGAGGTGGGGTAATTATTTTTAATGACTGTTTACCAGTCTGTGCTTCTTGGAAAGTAAAGGGTCTTTCTAAGTGGTGCGATGTGTGTGGGTAAATCTGCCAGTTCCTGGGAACAAGACTATGTTTGACCTAAACGAGCACCAACAGATGAAGATTTGCACATTCAAGTAACTTCAAGACCAAAACCAAATACGCAAAAGACAAAAGGACGACGACAGGAAACATTCTGAAGGCAAAACATCTCAGGTGGCGAGGCGACAGGGAATCTGCTTCATGTTAGTAAAAAATAGGATCTTTTGAAGCTTGAAGGCCTTACTCTATACCAGTTAAAACTGTGAAATTCTTCCAAAGTCATCAGGATTACGCCCTTCCACTGCCTTTAGGATTGGGCCTTCCCACTAGAAAGCCATTTGATCTTTCTTGCTTTTAAATACAAATGCAAACTTCTGATGAGGTTTCCTTCATTTCTTGCTAGAAGTGTTTCTTTTGGCAGCGTTTTCTGAACTAAATGCTGGGCAGATTTCAGATGCAGCCACATGTCCAGGGTTTTGTACACTCAGCCAGTGAGAACGTTTCCCCAGTAATCTCACTGAATTCTTTCTCAGTGGTTGATATCCCATAACCAAAGTCTTGGGTTTGACTTCTTTTTTTTCTGTGGGCTTCTCAGTGGGTGGAGGCTAAGGCTCGTAGCTAGCCTTTGTTAGGATGAGGAGTTTGGACTGGAATTGTTGCGACAAACGCAGTAATTCAGGACAGCAGTAAAACTCATCTCAGCTTGTGCTACTGCATTTTTGCATCTTTTCCAAAGACAAAGCACATCTTCTTCAGGTCAGCTTGGATTTGCAGTTCTTCTGCGGATGGCACTGTGGAAGTTTTCTCTCTTTTGCTAAATGGGAAGCTAGATGAGAATATGATTTGGTGTGTTAGTGATGGCTCTTGCGCTCGGTATCATTTATTCTTTGTGTCAGCGCTTTACTTTATGTACGGGGTTTTATAAGAAATAAAGAAATGCAGTTCAAATGTTCATAATACATAAGTTACCCAGTTCTGCACTGTTATGAAGCTGCTGTAGCAGTCAGTTCTGCGACCATGCATCAGGGGAGCATTTCTCAAACTTCGTGTCTCTCTTACAGGAAAGGTGTTAAAATAAAATACTTACCTTATTATTCTAGAAGAAGTGATCCACATTAGACACTGACATCCATCAACACTTGATGAATGTTGATGGAGCCCGAACAGTGGGTGTGAGCACAGTGAGGAGCGAGTGGTGTGTTTCAGCGGGGTGACTGTGACAGTGGGGCACCTCCGCTGGTGCAGGTTTTGACAAGTGCAGCATGCAGGCTCTTATTCATCGCTGGTAAAGCAGCAGAGCTAGTGGTGGTGACTGTACTGAAAAGTAGTGCTTTGTAGCTGAGAATTTGCTCTATCAAATGGTGTCATTGCACTCTTTGTATCGGTTGTATTTTCCATGGAAAAAAATATGGGGCATTACTTTTGGAGTGACCTTTGTGTATGTGGCCCGAGGCAATTCCTGTTCACTCTGTGGCCCAGGCAAGCCAAAATGTTGGGCACCTGTGCCACATGGATTTAATGCAGTGTAATGCTGACGTGTGGGCAGCAGTGCTGTCCCCGGGCTTGGGTCATCCCCTGAACAGAGCTGCTGGGGGGATGTTCCCAGCATTAAACCATAGCTGTTTTCCTCCTCTGCACCCATGAGGGTCTCCTTGCGGCAGCGAGGCACAGCTGCTGTGTGTGCCATCAGAGGGCATTGCCAGTCAGGGTTTGTCTAATACGGACATGGTGGCTGCTTGAAAGTCCAGAGCTTCTCGCCTGGCCTTGAGGTACCGCAGGGAGGTAGTTTTTGCTGTTAATGTGCGGAGCAGCACGTTAGAATCGCTTGTGATTTACAGTGAGTTGGGCTGACGCCTGTGCTGGAAGGTCCCGTGCACCCCTTGTGTGCTGGAGAGCAGCTGCGGGTTTGCGTGGTGGTGGTGCGAGTATTTTCCCTAGCCTGTCTGTTTAAAAAATAACAATAACAATATCATCTCTTCGGGGCTTCTTCGTATCCTAATTACAACCAATCCCCTCATTAGTCCCGCGGGGAGGCAGAACCAAATGCCATATGGTATTTGACACTTAGGATGTTGTGCTCACCGAGAGCTGGAGGGAGGCAGGGAAAGGGGGAGTTAACAATCCACAACCATGTATGGAGCAGGCACAGCCCTCCTTGGACCCGGTTCAGCAGAGTCTGAGGGCCTCAGATCAGGAACTTTATCTGGCTAGTAATTGCATCGGCACGCTGCCTTTCTTGTGCGTGCGTGTGGGCACTTGGTGAGCAGGGCACGGAGCCGCCGAGTCTTTGTGCTAGCATCTGTGCACAAGGATGAATTAAATGCCCGCACACCTCTGGGAAGGGAAGGACCATGGCTGGATTCTACGGCTGCCTGAGAAGTGAAAAGTAAGTGCCATGCGGAGCCCTCCCCTGCAGCACGGTGGGTACGCTCACGCTCTGCCCCTCCGGTGCCGCAGCAGCACTGCACGGCGTGCTCCTGCCTCGGGACCGAAGCGCCCTTCTGAGCACCGAAGTGCAAAAAGTCAATATTGACGGAAATTTGATGAAAATTAGTTGGTTTTTTTTCCCTTCACAGATATACATGTCCAGCAGCAAACACTGAAAAGGGAATGAATCTTTTGCGGTCTAGTGGTAGTGATGGGAAAGTGTCCTCTTGTCCACTCTGTCCTCTTGATTGATTAGCTGCACTGTTCATATATTAACAAATAACAAGAAATACAGAAATGCGCATTGGCTTTAAAAAATACTCAACTGGAAATCCAATATTAAATTTTTTTTATATCTAACCTGAGGCTTGTTCTGTAATTCCACCCTGCTGAGAGATTTGATTTGCAAGAAATCCTTTTGATTGCAGAGCAGGCTGCAAAGGGAGAAGCGGATGGGACAGGGCACGTTAGTGTTGGTGCTTTAAATCACCGTGAAGACAGCTTTTCTTTTTCCTTTGACATTCTCCCTGCTAAGGAGTGGAAGAAAATTTTCTGCTGCAAAAACCGAGTGGTGGGTTTTGATGATGATTTGCATCAGCAGACTGTAGAGGGCTCTATTTTTGCATACAGTATGGGATTACAGAAAGTGAAAATTAACAGCAAAATAGTATATATGAGGCTTAAGATATGAATGATAATAGTTAGAGGTATGGATGAAGGCTTGGATAGCAGAGGAAAAGGCACCAGCTCAAAAGTAAAGCCTGTGGCTGCCTCGTCCTCTCCATACCTCTCCTAAAGGCTGCATCCCTTACTCCAGGTGCCTCACCTTACTCTGCTGGAACTACAGATTTTCAAAGGCTCCCAGTTCTTTCTGGATTTCAGTTAGCATTCCCATCCCATGCTGACTCTTTTCCTCCTTTGAAGCTTGTGACAGTGCCTATGAGAGGGATCTAAGTATTTGGAAAGCAGGTCTACCTTACGAAAGAGAGGGGGATGCGATTGTGGAAGGCCGGGAGAGGCTGTAAAGGATGAGCAACGGGTGAAGCTTCTTTCGTATGACAAATGATCACTTCCTTCCTCGTGGAAATCCACCTGGTTAATAAAGAGCAGCATTTTTTCTCTAAACAAACTCTTCTTTCTTGTTATTCTTCAGTTGGGTCTTGACACTGGATATGTGTGTAGATTATGTTCCCCATCCTGTTGTCTCAGCGCTGTGATGTGTTCCCAAGTGGATTAGTGACTACTAATACTTTGTACTCGTTACAAATTTTACATGCAGCTCTGGCAGTGGTTGTTGGCTGTTAAAATGAGTATCAGATGTTAATTTCAGCAACAATGATGTTTGGAGCCTGAGCTTAATTTTGGATTAAGTTCTTTTTGAGTTTCACTTGAAACATTCATCCTTCTGGACAGCATCAGATGTGTCACAGGAGTGGCTTCCCCAAATCCTCACGTGATTGTTGGACCTGTGGGAGTTAGTTTGCTTTGTGAATGAAATGCTTTTTCTGTTTTAAGAAATTGGCTTGGGCACAAGCAGCGATTTAGCCAAAGCAGCCCGAGCTCCAGCGCTGAAACCCACACTGACACTGGGAAAGGGCTCCCTCTGAGCTGCTGCACCCAGCAGGGGCCCTGGGCTGTTGTAAGAGCTGCTTTGGGTCTCTGTCTCCTGTGCTGCTCTCACATCAGCCTTCAGTACCCCACATTTTGCCTCTGTGCGCTGCAGTGACGTGGGGCTGAGCCGATCTTCCTGCGCTGAGTCCCACCCCATGCTTTGTTAACGCTCTTTGATGAGATGCCACCTTAAAAAAAAACAAAACAAAACCCTAATGTAATGTAACAGCACCAGTCTTAATCAGCTGAATAAAAGTTGCAGATTGTTTTCTTACTTCTCTTTAGCCAGCATCAGCAACCCCAGTAATCTTAAATTGTTCCTGCAGCAAGTTTGTAGCTCTTGTAGCTCATCCTTGGTGCAGAGCTGTGTTGTGCTCGGTCCTGGCCTGCTGTTGGAGAAGTCTATCACTTTGAGCGCATATAATGCAGTTTTCTAAAGCCCGCAGAAGAATCTGCTAATATCTGCCTTTCTGTTGTTGGTACCAGCCAGATACATAATTATGAGCTGAAAATGTGGTTGCTTGAACAGTAAGATTCACTGATGGTCAATGCAAACTGCCAATTTCCAAAGACAAATATAGTGTGTTAGCAGCTATATAAAGTGTTTGGCTGAAGGCTTTGCCTGCCAGCTCAGGGCCGGTTTCTATAACAGACTCCAAGGAAACATATTTAAGTGGTCTGTAGTTAATGCGGTCACTGGAGATTTCACAGTGCCTTTCCCAAGCGGTCCCAGAATTACGGACATGCTTCAATTTGAGTGTGTTCTGCTGTGCCAAGCTCTGCGCTTCCAGTGGGATAATTCATTTTTTCTTTTGGCCCAAAGCTGTCAAAAAATGCTGATGTGCACTCTTGTCCTGAAGACACAATCAGCATTTGGGAAGAGCACTTGATCAAGGGATGCTGGCATCATTGTCAGTATATCTGTAGTTTGAGGTGAAAGTCATTGCCAGTGTGGACTGATATTATGACCATTCCACCAAGTGAAGTTTGTTTTCGGGATTAGGTGCTCCTGCTTTGTTGCAAGTGAACTGGGAGTGCTTTCAAGCTCCACCAAGTGCTACTGAAGTGGTAGCTTGGCACTGAGGGGAGCAGGGCACTTCCAAACTGTCAGCAGCTCGCCTGCTTCCTGCAGCGTCTCACTTCTGGGAGCCAAGCCATTGCAGTGGGGCTACAGCAAGAGGACTGCCCACCACGCTCTGCTCTTTAGCACACGCTGAGATGTGGAGCATCTCACAGGCTGTTTACTTCAAAGCAGTTCACCAGTGCAGAGAGAATGCCTGTGTCCAGACAGAGGTGACAGTGCCAGGTTTCAGGAAATGGTGTGTGGATGGTAGAGGAGGCAAAGCGCTGAGCAGGAGAAGGGATGTACGTTTTGGAAAGTGGGGAGCACTCCTCACTGGGGCCAAATCAGGCAGGGTGAGCTGAGCAGAAGGGTGTTATAATCCCTTGGAAATCTTTCAGTGTGCAACCTATGAGCTTGCTCCTGTCCGTGGACATTGGTGAGCATTTCGTCTTCAGCTCACAAGGGTTCCTCAGCTGAGTGCCTAATGTTAAAAGCATTCAGACTTAAGCCCTGTTTTCTTACACAAGAATAACAGAGAGGGTGAACAAAAACAGTCAGGAGGTGGCAGAGCCATGGCACTGCAGGCAGTTGAGCACAGTTAGTACAATGGTGCTGTATTATTAACAGAAAGATCAACTAATTCTATTTGTTGATTCATTCCTTTTGACTCATCCCTGCGCGAGAAGTTCAGTTGTGGCTTAATACAGCCAGCGAGTCACTCCACCTCGCCAGTCCTCCTCCTGCTGCTCACACTTCTCTCTGCATGGTGTTTGGTGGCTAAGCATGCCATGGTGGCTGAGCAGCCCCGTGATGCGGTGCATTTGCTGGCTGCAGGCAGAGGAGTTCCAGGCAGCCGTGCCTCTATAGTTGGTTTCAGCACAGAAGCCCCCTCCCTATCACTGCAGTACCAAGCTTCTGCTGGATGAGCGCTCCTGATGCTGCCTGTTCTGCTCTTATTCCACTGGAGCAGAAGCTTCTTGGCTTGGGACAATCCGCTGAATGTGATTTTCACTCTTCTGCACCATTTGGCTGGAATTTTTGGTCTACCTCGTTTTGCCAGTTTGAGCCCTGAAAACATCTTGTCATAATTTTGCCTCATGATCTCTCCTTATGCTGCTCAGAGTGTCTGGCTTTGTACCCTTTCAGCCAAAGGGAGAGATTAATTTGTCATTTCCTCCCTGTACAGAGGTCTGGAAAGTTTAATAGCTGTGATGCGAAGGCCTGGAGTTGGCCTAGAAGCTGAAATCTGGCTACAGGTACTTCAGACAAAAAGGTACTTAGCTCCAAGCTGTGCTTCCAATAGACAGCCTATGTGAGCTGTGTAGGACAGTGAGAGCTGATTGCCAACCAGACCTGGGCAACACTGAGATGCGGAGACAGGGGAAAATATACAGGGAATTCCAAGGTTGGGTTCTTACTGCTTTTCTTCTCCTAGGGTTTCTGCTGTAAGGAAGCAGTTGAGCACAAAACGCCCTCTTTCCAAAAGCCCCACTCTACAGCCATCAAAGTGTGCATTCCTGAGTTAAATCCATTGTCGTTTCAACTGTTACACATCAGGGAGTTTTAAGAAGCATTTTGAATACAGCCAGCACTAACTGCAGGCTTTCTGATTTGTACATACGCTGTAGTAGCAGTAATTACAATTATTTGTACTGAGGTAGCAGGTGGCCCTCCAAGGCTCCGTTGTGGGCGTCCCTGTTTATACAAATTAAAGCCAGTCAGTTCGTATCCCGTCTGATTTTGCGTGCAGATGCTGAGCTGTCGCTGCTCATCATGCTGCGAGCAGTCAGCGCTGCACTAACAGCGTGGTGCTTGCAGTGCAAGGTACACAAAGAAGCTGCGGCCTGGGCCGCACATGTCCTCACTCATCCTTCAGCTGTGTCACTGCACCGGTGTGTGCTGCTGCACTCCTATGGGTGTACAGGTACCAGGGTACCGCTGGTCTCGCACGGCCTGTCACCGTGCCGCAGCACCTTGGTGGCCGTGTCATGGCCAGAGGGACAGCAGCACGCTCAGTGCTCAGTGGGAGCACGGGAATGCTGCTGTGCAGACAAAGGTTCTACTTTCTGACCATCCAGCCAGAGCTAAGGCGGTGTTCCAGCTCCAAATTTTTGTTGTGGTTGTTTCTTTTGGCCTCAGAGTTTCAAGGATCTGGTGCTAATTAGAGAACTGAATGTTTGACTTTTATTCGTGATGAATTCATTTATGCTTATTCATTCTAAGAAATATGTAACCGTGTGCTTTTGCCAGGCTTTGTAAGTATCCCTCACCAAACAGCACAGTTCTGATCCCTGCAGAGGTTCTGGCGTGAGGGGGATGGATGTGAGCGCTCCGGCTCAGCACCGTGCTGCAGACATCACGTTAATCCTCAAACTGCCCGTGCACCTGGGGAAAATACAGCCCGACTGGGGTGCAGAGTTGTTTGCCGATTCACTCTAGCAAATTACTTCCCCTCCTCTCAGCTTAGTGAAAAGAATATTCCAGTAGTTGTAATTTCATTGTTTTCCTTCATAAAATGCAAACTGTCTCACTGCTTCCTTTCTTGCAGCACTCTGCCAGTTAAGATCTTACAGAATGCCCATCCCTGTCAGCTCTTTTGCCACGACATCCTCTTGTCAGTACCCATCTTGTGGTCCTTGCCCTCTTTGGTGTCACGCTCCCAGATTTCTCCCATTGGGTACCCTCTCTGCTCCCTGATGTCTCCATCTTCCTCAAGCCAAATGCAGCTTGGTGCTCTACTGGTGCAAACCAGCATTGGCTCAGGTGGTCTGATTTGAGAGGAGTGTGCGTGGCTGGAATCTCAAAGTAGGATCCCTTTGTAGTGGCTGCTCTAAAGAGGACAGTCACTCAGGAGCCTGAGGACAGAACTGACTTGGGGACTGCTCAAACTTACACCAGCAGAGGTTCAGGTTGGATATTAGGAAGAACAGCTTCTCAGCGTGGTGGGTTATTGGAACAAGCAGTCCAGGGAAGTGGTGGAGTCACCGTCCCCAGGGGTGCTCAGGAAAAGGGTGGATGTTGCACAGAATGACACGGCCTAGAGCAGTCACACATATGGGTTGATGGTTGGACTAGGTGATCTTAATGGTCTTTCCCACCTGAATGATTCTATGAATCTATGAAGCATGTGGGTGACCTCCCTTGGCTCTGGTGGCTCTCCTGTACTGTGCAGGGTGCCCCGCTGGGGCTGGAAGGAGCAGTGGGAGGTTCCTTGGAGACCCTCGGAATTACACACAGCTCCAGAATTTCTCCTCTCACAGGCATGGAAGCTGCCCCAGGCCTTCCTTTGGCTCTGACTAAGGTCAGCAGCCAAAATGGGGTCTGAATTCCAGAAGCAGTGGAAGGCCACAGGGTTTAGCCAGCCAGCCAGTATGTTTCAACACAGGAGGGAACTGGCCTTCTTTATTTTCACATGTGCAGAGCCAATAGATGTTGCCCTGCTAAGTCCGGGACTTCACATGGAGCGATTTCCTGAGCTTCCTGCCAAAGGCAGCCTGAGACCGCAGAGCCATATTTGATTTGCTCTCTTGTAGCCTAGAGCTGGCTGCCTGGTCTGGGGAGCTGGATCCGCAGAGTGAGCGTTGTGACACAGTCACTCTGGGATATTTCTGTTAGTTGCTCCTTTTTTTCTTTATTGTTCTTTAGTGCACTTTAAATTCCTGGGCATTAGATGTCTTCACTGACTCATCCTGAAAGTAGCGTGTCCTGTGCAGTGTGAGCTATCTGATGGGTTTTTTCCCATCCTTAAGCTGTTCTTCAGCCCACAGAGAGGGGGATAAGGGACTGTTTTGGAAAAAAAATAAAGCTTTAGACATAGCCTGAAGTCCTGTGTGTCAGTGCTGGCCTTCTGCTGGCTATTGTTTCAGCCCTCTTTTCCCTGCAACACTCAGACAACTTGATTTGTTAAAAACGTCCCCAGCCTTTTCCAGGCCTAGGATGTAATGGTGCCTCACATTTTGTGAGAATAAGCAGGGATCCAAAGACAGGAGCGTGGCAAAATCTTACAAAACACTAAGGGTTTTGATAAACTAGAAAGCAGTGGCCAAAGATGCCCACCCCTGTGTGGGTTTGGTTTGAATGCAGCGGTGCAGAGGCACTCAGCCTGGCCTGCCCCCGGGGCTGACTCCGGTGCCGAGAGGCTGCAGGCACAGGGTGACAGCAGCATGACTTCCTGCTGCTCTGCTCAGGGGATGCTTCCAGAGACAGCGGTTCTTACTGGAGCAGCTCCATAGCTACCTCTAGTTGCACCCTTGCTGGTGCAGGGCCACAGAAATGATCCAAGGGGTGGAACAGCTCCCTGAGAGGACAGGCTGAGAGCTGGGGCTGTGCAGCATGGAGAAGGGAAGGCTGCGGGGAGAGCTGAGAGCGGCCTGTCAGTATCTAGAGGGGCTGTGAGAAGGAAGGGGACAGTCTTGAGCAGGGTCTGTGGTGACAGGACAAGGGGAAATGGTTTCAAGCTAGAAGAGGGGAGATTTAGACTGAATATAAGGAAGTTTTTCACAATAAGGGTAATGAGGCTCTGGCACAGGCTGCCCAGAGAGGTGGTGGTGCCCCATCCCTGCAGACACCCAAGGTCAGGCTGGACCGGGCCCTGTGCACCCGATGGAGCTGTCGGTGTCTCTGTTCATTGCAGGGGATCTGGACTGGATGGCCTTTGAAGGTCTCTTCCAACACAATCGACTGAATGATTCTATGTTCAATGCATGTCCCCCCTTCCCAAGCTCACCAGCTGTACCCGTGGCAGCAGATCTGAGGGAGCTCCTGCTGCTGGCGGTGTGCACGTTCCTTTGGCCGTCGCTGGCTGCCTGCTGCCTCTGTTGCTTCTTGTTAGGAAGAGTGGAAGATCCCTGTTCCAGCTGTTCTGTAGTGTAAAGAAGGATTACTACATGGGAAAGGCACTGAGTTACTGCTACGCCGATGCCAAATGGCGCAGTTCAGCTGGGGCAGTTAATGTATGTTCTACTACTGGAGAGTCCATCTGGGCCCAAAGTGCTGGCTGAGCCTGGCGTGTGCTTAGTGCGTGGCTGGGTGAGTGCCGGCCTTGGTTGGAGCGAAGTTCTCTCGTGTTTCTTCTGATTTGTACAGACCAGAAAATGCACTGGATAAATGATGCTATAAATCACTGTCAGAGAGGCAGCTCTTGGCTTAGCTCCTGGCAAGCAGGTGGATTTTAGTGCTGCTGTCTGTGCTGATGGAAGCATGCAGCAGGGATCCCACACAGACAGCAGCGGCACAATGTCCTGCTAATGAGCATTGCAGAGTAATTAGGGGCGTGAGGGCAACAGCTTGAAGTGGCATGCCCAGTGTCTGGTACAGATGCCAGCTGTGACAAAGCTGCAGTAGCTGAGACATCAGTGGGACCTCTGGGCTGAGAGCAAACCGGCGGCTGCTCAGCTGCTGGTACCTGCCCAGGTCAAAGCGACCACAGGTCCATGTCTGTATCCCTATGTGCAGGCAGGCCACGCTGCAGTGGTTTAGTGCTGAGAGCAGGGGAGTACTGGGAAGTGGGGCAGGGGCAGCGCGCCGAGCCCCTTGTTTCGGGGCTGCTGACAGAGCATTGCCGCTGTGTTTTCTTTCGTAGCTTACAAATAGTTTTTGTCCGCTGCCCTTCCCCCTTCTTATCCTTTTGGCTTCTCACACAATTACAGACTGAGCCTGTGTGACTGTATGAAAGGCATTTCCTCCTGCTATTTTTTTTTTTTTTTTTTTTGTTAAAGTCGGCTTCAGCCCACCAGCTGCTTTCCATTAGTGTTACACACACACGCACTGGGAGGGCAGCACATATTGCTTCAGGCGCTGCAGAATAGCAAAAATCCTTCAGAGTCGGTCAGACAGAGGCTTCTCAGAGCAGACTGTAGGTGCAGAGTCCAGCCCGCTGGGAGCTGTCTTCTGGCAAGCCTTCGCTGGGAAGCCGAGGTGTGGGGACAGGGCGTGGGGAGCGGGTGTTGGCTGAGCACAGGGTGAAAGCTGTGATACATCTCTTTATGTGAACGTTGTTTGCTCTGGATATCTCTTCGAGGGGAGCAGCTGACTGTTATCTGATGCTATGGGGAATTATGACCCCTACTCGATCCTGGGAGAGCGTTTTTATTGATACTCTTTTGACAAGCTGCTTATCTATACTTCCTGAAGACTATTATTGCTGTATTACTTGTGATCCTTTGAAAAGGGCCTTAAACTTTCTTAAGTTCTTCATAGAATTATGGGAGCAGCATTCATTAACTTTGTAAACTCCTCACCCCTCACTGTCATCAGCAGAGGCAGCAGCAAGAGTCCCCGAGTAAGCTCCTATATGTGCCATTCTCTTGTGCCTACATAAAGAAGCCATGGTCAGGATGGGGTGACGCCAGCTGGGGCCTGGCAAAACCATCTCATGGGTTAGAGATGGGAAATTCGTCCTAGAAACACTGCACTCTGGAAGAGTGCGTCCAGTGGGATGAGCTGTGCAAGGTCAGTGCCTGCTTTTAACAAAGCTGTCTGTGGGGTCCTGCACTGCTCAGTGGGGTCCTGCACTGCTCAGTGTGTTCCTGATGGGAACCAGGTTCTGGCTCTGGGCACAGAGACCAATGGAACCTTGTTTCTGATAGGCTCAAGGGATGTGCAAACGGAATAGAAACCTCACGGGCTCTTCTTCTGCTTTGTGACTGACTCTGAGATCCCCTTCAGTGGGGCTGCAGGGGGGAAACCGAAGACAGAATTTTGCTGCCCTTTCTATCAGTGGGTTAACGAGCCCACTGATAGTTGACTTGTAGGGTTCCCAGGGAAGAAGCAATCAACCCCATTTTGTCAGAACAAAGTCCTCTAACGTGCTTTAATTAGAAGAGTAAACATTTAACCTTTCACCTTTCACTGAAGAAGGTAACCTGAATACACAACCGTCTTACATCCCGCTCTTTGTGAGGCCCAGCGCTCAGGACTGAGCCATGCTCTGGGGGATGCAGGCCGTGGCTGGCAGCCTGGAGGCCCGGGTGGGGGCATGCTTTCCCCTGTGCTGAGCCATCTTGCCACACAAAGTGTCAAGAGTGTGCGTCCCAGCAAGGGATATGTGTCCCTCTGTGAGGCTGAGCAGAGCTCTTCTCTTTGCCTTGGGCCTTGTTAAGTGCAGGAAGCCTGCGTCCTGTACAGGGCTGATTTCCCAGTAGTCCTCAAGTACACAAACCAAGGAATGGAAAAGAGTTGTCTTTTCTTTTAGCACTTTATCCCCATGTGATGCACATATTCAGATACTTCTCTCACTAAAAATCAATGAGCATGCAGGATTTGTTTAAAACTCTGTCTCATGGTGTGGTGCTCTGGGGGAGCGTGCAGGGTGCACGTGGTTAGTGCAGCTGATTGAACTGGATGTGTGGTATCAATACGTCCTGGCCACATGCAGCACTGCGTCTGGCAGCTGTCATTAAGGGCTGGCAGTGGTCAATGTCTGAGGGTTCAACCAGTTAATGCCTGTGCACTCACATGGATCGGTATTGATGAGTTTTTGTCCTCTTTCTCTCCATTACATTAATCCCCAGGCTAGGGTTTGTCGCCCAGAAATGTTGCTGGCTTTTCTCTTGTAAAATGAAACACGCTGCCGTCAGAATTTGACATCTGAATGCCATCTAAATGCTAACTTTCCTTCAGCTGCGTCATCAAGCTTTTAACGATGGAACTTACACTTTTGCTGTAAATACTGTATTTTTTCTTGTCATCTAAATGCTTGTTAAACTATCCGCTTGGAAAAACCCATGATGTTTCCCTCACTTCAAGTCATTGTTTGGTTCACTGGAACAGTGATGCTGTGGTCAGGTCTACAAAGGCACCATTGGGTCCTAAGTGAGGGCACTTCTGCAGACAGGCAATGTGCCCTTGCAATTGACACTTGACCTCCATATGCCCCAGAGAGCTCAGCTATAAAATTGAGTTAATGCAGGAGCTGATTTGCCTGTGAAGAGATTGCCTTGGAGCTGAACTGCCCTGCAATTATAGTTCTACTGGTATAAAAGATGCACCAAATGGAAGTAAATGTTTGCACTTGTAATAAGCGCAGCAGTGGAAGTGTCTACAGGGACTGGCAGGAGCAGCTAGGATGATGGAGTAATTTAAATAAATGTAGAGCCAGCAAAAACAAAGCTGGATCTCAAAGCAGCATTTTGCCTTGTTTTCATTGTACTGAAGGTGGGTAAAGCAAAAGTTAGGGGTGCAAATGAGCCAAATGTCAGTGCCACTCACATTCTGTGAAAATAAGCTCAAGTGTGGGGAGTGCTTCCTTGATGCTTTATCCCAAATGCATTTTCCTTTCCCTAAAGAAAAGTCTTAACGTCAGTGTGCATAGTGTGTAAAGTTGAGGGAAAATAATGGATACAAAATGCTTCTTAATACAAAGACTGCATGAGAAGGTCTGCAGGTGACCATTTGAGTTGAAAGGTGCAGCAGATGCAGACATTTCCATGGACAGTTGATGAGACCTGAGAGGAGAAGGGAGAAATGTTGGGTGATTATCACTGTCCAAAAGAAAAAATCTTAGGAGTCTTACTTATGGCTGCTTCTGTGTATTGTTTCACAGTTGTTTCAAAACCATCTTCAGTGCATCTTATTTAGAAAAGGCATAACCAGTCCTAGTCCCTGCAGTGACTTTCATTGTGTTTTTGCAAGGTGAGATGAGATTGTTTGGACCAACAGTACATTAACGCACTCCTATGTCCACTGCTAAAGATGAACTGAAGCAGAAGAAAGCCGCAGCCCATCGCCAGTCCCATCACCTCTGCACTCCTTGTCTTTATCTGCGGTTCTCCCAGGTGCTGGGCTGTCTGTGGGCTGGGAGAAGCACTGGTGCTCTTTGGCATGACAGATTGGAGGTGTGGCTGATAGAGAAGAATTACAACAGTTTCCCGATTGGCCAAGTAGATACCTAAGCAATTTAAGTTGGCAGTAGTGTATTGCTTTGAAGTGGAAAATTGCCCGACCACGCAGAAAAGCGGGCAGGATTTGTTTGTGGGTGTTTTCATTTGTTTGTAAAGATTTCTTCCTCTTAAAGTCCTGCCACAGCAGGTTGGAGCTGCTCGCTGTGTAAGGGTATCACTTAGGGATCTTCCCCAACAAAGGACAGTATTTATGAGCTGCCTGCCGGACTGTCACGTTGCCTTTGTTGCTTGACATTTGTACTGTAACTCTTGCGGTCTGCTGCTTCGTTCCTTTGTTTCTGACAGACGCCCATTTAGGAGCCTTGGAAAATACAAAGTGGAGCCAGTTAACATTGAATGATCTTAAAACTAGGCTGAACTTTTGTTTTCATCAGAGAGGAAGATGATGCCATCAGCTAATGTGGTTGATCAATAGCCCAGCTTGCTATAAGGTTTCAAAGCTTGTGGCTAAAAGCTGATTGCACTGGATCCAAAATAAATTTGATCTATTGGTTTCCACAAATGTAGCATAGCCCAGGATGATGGTTCAGTGCTGATGCTTAACTAATTTTAATAATGCTGACAGGCTGCCTGCTGTGAGGGCACTGTAATACGCCAACCCTGGCAGCAGAGCTCTTACTTGAGATGCTTTGTACGTGGAGCTGTGCATGGAGCTGTCAGTCTGTAGCAAACAGCATGCATAAAGATTCATGATTCTGGCAATGGGGAGCGTGACGGACCTTGCTGGTCACGTTTTCATTAGATGCAAACTTTGATCCCGGATTCTTAAAAAGAGAGAGGTGCTGGCACAAAGTGAGACTGCTCTGTTAGTTCTGGCTGGAGAAATAAGCGCTAATGAAAAAGGAGGAAGAGTTCTGTGGCTGAGGTACAAAATAAGTGCGCGAGCCCTGTTTGTGATGAGCATTTGGGAATGCAGCTTTAGAAGGGATCCAGCCACACTCTTTCTTCATGTGAGGTGGGATCATAGTCTGCAGGGAAGGTAAACTAAAATTTAACTAATACTTTCATCTCCATTTCAGTGACTGTATCATGGCTACGGGGCCGACAGACGTCATACAGTCACCTGAAACAGGGGAGACAGCCGAAGAGTACGCAGGTAAGCAGAGTTCTCCGGTTGTATACAGCTGATTTGGAAGCCAAGGTTTGTTTTCTTCAGGTTAGAGGGCCATCTGTAGGGACCTGGTTTGCAGTTCTGTTTTGACTTTTTTCTGTGTGGCTTTGTCAGCTGGCAATATTATAGGAAGGACATTTAATGTGCCGCACTGGAGAGTCGTTTTCCGGTTATTTTCTGGTTCTGCCTTGGATTTTCAGAAAACAGGACTCTAGAGATTGAAGAGCTGGCTGTTGTGCCTGCTGTGATGGAGGCTGTAAGCCAGCTCTGTTGTGCTGGGGCTGTCTGTGGGAGCTGTGCGTGCTCCACTGCAGCCTTACGCTCTGGTCCTGGCACAGACAGCCTTTTGTTACTGATCTTGTCAACTAGTGGCATGGGCTGATGCAAATGGCCATGAGGGAATGGAATAATCTGAAGGAAGGGGAAATACCTTACGCCAGAATTGTCTTAATTAAAGCAAATCCCCTTTGCTGACATTCAGGCTGGGGAGCTAAGCAAATACAAAGAATACCACGAAAGCTGAGGCATTTCAGAAGTGGCTATGGTACCACTGGGTAGTTTTTTTATTTTGGCTAATGTTTCACATCGCCTTCAATGTTTCAGTGTTTCAGAAGTCATCCTGCTTCTTTCTTTAGAAATACGTCTGCTGCCTACAGAATACTGGTAGAAGAGAGAAGCAAATGGCAAAGGGACTCGTAGTTGAACCTTGTGTGGCAGATGGATAAGGGTGAAGGTAGCGCGATGCTGGATGCTCAGTAGCAGCTGGTTTCCTAAATTTGTAATCTAGTTGACCACATTGGCCGCTGTTGTTCGTGGTACACTGGTGACCTTGTGCAAAACCCACATTTGCAGATTTTGTGCTAGTTTGCTAGTGTTCAGGAAACTGATCAAATTCTGACCCTGGTGACAAGGAAGGCAGGAAATGCCTTGCCGTCCTCAGTGTTGGCTCTAAGAGAAACAGTGACATTTCTCTCTCAAACTGAACCAAACCTGAAAAAAGTTGGAAGTTGCTGCACTATTACAGAATTATTCAAGGGACACTTGGCTGGACCTGAAAATACCTACCTCGCTTTTTTAAAATAGAAGATCCTCTGTTTACTTCACATGTAAAGTAGAGTTGTCTCACCTCTTCCTCTTTGTAGCTTTTAGTGACCCAGCCTTCACAGTCAAGTCAATTGGATTAATTTCTTGGGGTTTCCCTGGTTGTCTGACTGGTTGTAGAGGACTTTCAGTGCGAGCTGCTTCTTTCTAGTAGTGACAGCGTACCTGTCCACAAACTACCAGTGTCCAACACTAGCCTTGCTGAATTCCATGATTTTATTGCCTGTCCAGCAATGCTGAGTGTTTGTAATGAAGCTAGAATAATGGCATCTTCTGAGAATCTCGTCTGCTTTGTTGGTTGGTTTCTGAAAATATCTACTCATTGGATTTGGAGGAAAAAAATGGAACGTGTGCCCTGACCACACCTTCAGAAGCCAGAGAGAATAGAGTATCGCTGAATGAACTGTCTCATTTAAATATGATCCTGAGCTCCCAAATCAGATACCCCTTCTGCTTTTTGCAGTCTCAATTTTGCACTGGAAAGAGCATCTTTTTATCTTTTGTGTTGTTACAGAGAAGAACTATGCAGTGAGCAGAGAGAGTGCTGATTCTTTCAGTGCACAGGAGAAGCAACAAAAGAGGCAATGCACAAACAGAAAATAAAAACACAGAATAAACTTTACAGAGAAAGTAGATGCTTATCCCTGCTCCTTTTCTCTTATCATAGGCTAATGAGCTAAATCAGTTAGCTCATTATAATAATAATTATATTCGGGAAGACTTTTGCTTGTTAGGACAGTAGCCTTTAAATATAATATTTTTAATGTCTTAAAATGGAATTTTGGCAACTGTAAGCATTCAGAAATGATGAGTCAGCATGCATCAGTGGGTGAGTGGGGAATAGGCAGTTGTCTGAGCTTGGGTTTTCTCGTCCTGTTTTGACTAGATTTTTGTTATGCAACAACTTTCTTCCATTTTAAGTAGTAAGAGCTGCTTGCATATTATTAGTTGAGTTGTCCTAGAGCGCTGTCCCAATTTAATATGATATTTGGCCTTCTTACAATGCATTTAAATGTAGGCACCTATAAATGAAATGTGCTACTGCCGTTAACACTGCAGAACCAATACACGAGTGTTTGCAGCAGGACATTGATATGAACCCCTGAATCTTTCTGAGCAGTGTCTTCTTCATCACATGCTCCTACACAGAGCAGTCCCATGATTTTCATCTATGTGCAGCACAAAGTGCTTAGCAGTGATCTTTCTCACATCATAATATGGCAAGTGCCCATCCTCTGGAGCTGCAGAGAAATGTAGTGTTTCTCACTCTGAAGCAGCTGAAGGTATGCAGCTGAGCAGAACACAGCTGAAGAGGAATTATCACTGGTGGGGTGTACCCTGACATCAGTAATACATTGGAGTCTAGAGGAGGCACTGAAGTAACCAGTGTGTCTGCACTGGAGGACTCTGTTGTGCACCTGTACCCAGGTATTGTCCCATGCCTGCTGAGGTTTAATGATTGGCAGTGGTCTCAAAGCCTTTCCGTAGGCTGTGTTCTAAAGTTAGCACCATTTCTGACCTGAACAAGTGTTTGGAGTAGCACCCTGACAATGTTCTCCTTTGTGGCCGGTCTTAATATCTGTTTCTCTTATATCTTTCCCTTAGATGTTTTCAGGATCACTTCTTTTGTTGTTGGTGGTGTTTTTTTCCAAACATTCACCTGTTGCTTCTGGAAATACTAGCATCTAATTGAGCTCATCAGTAGTACTTACACTGTCCCTACCACTGATAGCTGCCTGATGTAGGACAGCCCTCTGCATGCAGCCAAGTCTGCTGTTCTGCTCTTTGAGGCATCTGAGTGCACTTGCAGGCATTGCTGGACTGACAATTTTAGGGCACTGCTTCCTGAAAATGTTTAATCTTTTGTTTTGCTCATCTGAAAAAAACCAATTCTCCTTTGTCAGAGTTGCTGGGAGAATACCATGTAAGCTGCGTGACTGCTGATATGAATGACAGTAATGACGGAGAGGCGTTTCTGAAGGCTCCAAAGTCTCAGTCAACACAGTTGTGTTCTCTGTGGGCACGGTGCTCTTCTGATTGCTGTGTGATCTGTCTTCTCTTACCATCTCTCTCTGGGCCCAGTGTCAAACTCACTGAGCCCCATGAGAGCCTTAAATCCAAAAGCTTTGGGCTCAGCTCTAGAGTCCGAGGGAGTCAACCTGGCCTGTTTGTTTTCCATGACTACCTCGTTCGCTTACTGCCTGGTAAGCAGCTTTTGAGATCTTCTGCTGATAAACCCTCCGTGGGAGCTCCACATCTTGTTATTAGGTGAGCGGGAATCCATTGGCAGTTTTACACTGTACTGCTTGAAAGATAGCTCGGTCTCAGCGACAGCCCAAAGCAGTGGAAGAGCAAAGTGCAGGTCTTCCTTGGCAGCTGCATCCTCGTGTGTCACGATGCGTGTTGCTGGCGCGGGGCCTGAGAGCTGCGAGGAGATGGGGGAGTAGATCTCAGCGTCATTGTTTACTTCTCAAAGCGGCTACTGTGTGGTGCGTGATGCAGCTGTGCGGTGGCACAGTTTCAGCCCTGATAAGGCTTGCTGGCAGAAATCCCTACACGTACAGGGCACACGTTGAGACGGAGCGCTGCCGACTACATCTTCGCTGGGAGAAGACAATAACTGTGGAAAGAATGCCTTGCTTATTCAGGAATCTTCCAGCTGTGAACATTTATTATGCCAACTGCTGTAAAGTATTAATTGAACAATGAATTTGGCTCTGATACGCAGTGATGTTATTGCTCTGCATATGCATTTATGTCCACCACAAGGGTCTTAGTACAATAGCTTGGCCCAGACCACTCCAAACTGACCCTTCAGTGTGAGAGTCAGTGACAAATAAAATGCAGCTCTTGTGCATTGAAAGAAAATATAAATAATAGTGATAAAATAGTTTATTCAAAATGAAATACATCAGTTATGTTTCTTATGGTCTATGCTGTTCTTTTTGTATTTCTTTTCACTTCAACAACAATGGAAAATTTGAAATCAGCTCAACAGTTTTCTATGTTCTTAGAGCTGCTGCGTTTGGGGGTTTCATGTCCTGCAGGTGAGTGTCTAAATTTCATCTTGCTCCATTGACTTTGGAGGAGCCGATTTTAATTTGGGGCAGTGGTTTAATGTGGAAACAGATCTTTTGGTTTTCGGGTTTTCAAATTCACTTGCTAGTTTTAATTTCTTTGTGTCCTTACAGCACTGAGTAAAGAAAAAGCAGAAATAAAGAAAGCTAAGTAAAGACATTCAGGGTTAAAGATTATAAAATATTAATTGTTTTATTGAAACTGCACTAAGCATGATTTGTGTTATCACTGTTCAGTTGCAGCTAGAAGTGCTCTCTATATAAGGTGCATTTTTCATAAACTGGAACCTAAGTAGGCAGCACCATTGTCAGCGGAAGGCCAGTGTTGCTTTATAGGCAGCCTGTCTAAGAACTGCAGCTTCACCTTTCCAGCACTGAATTATTTACAAAGCAGCTGATTAGAACTGAATGGGCTGCTCCTGCTCCTGGCTCTCCATAGGCTTCCTCCATAATTTAAGAGAAAACTTTCTCCAAGCTAAGCAACACCTCCAACTTCCGTAAATTTTCATTTTTCTCATGTTGCAGGAAAGAAAAAATCCAGATTTCAGACTTTCAAGAACTTCTTTGCCAAGAAGAAAAGGAAAGAACCTCCACCTCCCAGGGGGGAGAGTAACTTAAAACCTAGCCAGTCCATCAGGGATGTCAGCATCTATGTGCTTGACGCTAACGCACTTCATTCACCGAAGGAGGCTGGGTAAGCTGGTGGGGAAGGAAAATAAATAAATAAAAGCAGACCTCTTGCTGCAATAGGATGAAAGCACAAGCTGGCCCCTTAGGAGCAGCCTCAGTCCAAGTTTGTGCAAAACAAGCCCTAATGCTGATGAAGGAATTCCAGGAATTTCCTCTTTCTTTGCTACTTGCTTCAAAAGCCAACATGGAGGAGAGGGGGAGGGCAGCCAGGGGCAGGGGTGATCCAACCTCGTAGACTGTAAAACTGAATACAGCCCAGATTGTTTTGATTGGTTTTAGTCTTTGAAATCTGTCCTGGAAGGTCTGATAATCATCAGCTTTACAAGAGGAGAATGATTGAATACTGCAGTGCAGGGAATACATGCCAAGTTGAGTTGCTATTTTTTAGCATAAATTGTTCCCTCTGGTTGGAATAAGGGAAAAGAAAGCGTGATGTGTTCTCAGTATAAGACTGCTGCTTAGTTTGACTTTCTTACACAACCATTTAGGTACAGGGAGCAACAGAAGGCTCTGTTTTGTGGTTTTGTGTCAGCCACCTTGAAGGGCTGTGCATGTGAGTGAGGTTTGTGTCCAGAACAATTCTCTGGTCCCCAAGTGGAGTCAGTTCAGAAAACTGTCCTTTTTTCACTTAGTTGAATAGAAACTATTAACTTGCACTGGTAATACCACTTCATCTATAACCATAGACCATCTATGTTACAACAACACTTCCATTGCTTGGCTCTATTTCTGGAACAGGACAATGCTCTGATCATGGTTACGTCTCTCACCAAGGGTGTCACGGATTGGTATCTTGCAGCCTTTAGCTTGGTTGCCTTCCAGCCTTCCCCTCCTTCCATGTGAGCTGCTCAGGCCTCTCTGAGTATCTTAGGCCTTGGATTGTGGAGACACTGACTGACCAAGTGTAACAGTACCCTGGCACCTCCCAGGGTTTGCAGTGTGTTGTTGGAGGGCACATTGGATGTATAAGACATTGGCAGAAGCCATGAGTAGGAGACTCACAAAATCAGCATTGCTGCCAAATGCACTGTATCATCCAATAAGACATTAGGTACAGCTGGACACTACTGGTTTCTCCTGGTGGAATAACTTATGGGTATTACCTTCTCATGGGTCCTTGCCTCCTTGTCCTACCATTCTCTACTCTCTGTGTTGTACTTACGCAACTGCATCATAAAAATGATTTGGATTTAAGGAAACAGTGATTTCTTTCTTTCATTTGTTAGCTTAATACTAACAGAATAAGTAAGTGGCTATACAACCCCTCCCTAGGGTAAGAGGAATTGTAGTGACTCAGCTAACCTGGTCCCAAAGGTTTAGGAATGGCTGAGCTTACCCCATCAGCCCATAGGAGGGATCTGGCTTAAAATCAACTGTCTGCTCCAGAGGCTGTGTAAGTGAGCACTCTTTTCTCTCGCTGTTCTCCAAGGCCAGTTGCTCTTTTCCTCAGCCCTATTCTCCAGTGATTTAAAACTGTTTAGTAAGACCAGAGATCAAGAAGTGAGTAAAACCCCTCCACTTTTTCCCCATAGACATAGGATTGGTTGGACTATACAAAAAGAAAATAAAAATAAAAAAATTGAGAGTATGTTTGTGCTATTTGAAAACCCTATCATGTCCAGACTCTGCATGGCACAAGCACTCTTTATAGATACCAAGAGAGGCTGAATGGCCTAATCATTTGGAAGACCTGATCCTGAAAGCCACTGGAAGTACAGCTTTGAAAGGTCTGCAGTCAGGCCCTGAGCCTTCTAATTCCTGGCACGCAGAATACCAAGGCCAATCCTAAAACAATCCTGCTGTTTGTTTGTTCTTAAGGCAGAAACACTGGTTTTGCTTCTTTTTCCTCCTTCGACTCTTCCTCCTCCTCCTCCTTCTTTTTGGAATTCTATCCAGAGACTGAACCCCGGATGAGCCAAATGCCATGGTGCTGCAGGGAATCAGTGGGGTTGGTCATCTATGAAGGATAAGGGGGCATAACATGCCATTACCTCTTAGTTTTCTGAGAGGTGTGAGTTTTGAATGGAAATGGAAATACTTCCCTGATGGCAAGGTTAAAGCGCTGGGTTGAAAGCCCCATCATGTCCTCAGGCATAGCAGCTTCAGGGGTGTTGCACGTGAATGAGATGAGCTTTTGTGTAGGGAAAGAGTGCTGGAAATACAGAAACTGAAACATCTAGGGGTTTAACTAACAGTATGACTTTAGCTTCAGTGCAAATAAAAATACACTACCTGGAATCACATGATTGTTTGCACATAAAAGACTCATCTGTATGAAATCTATGGTTAATTCTACATATATTTAATCCAATGCTCTTTTTGCTGCCGCCGGACAAAAATACAATAATTCTCATGCAAATGCAAGTAGAATCATCAAATCATCTCAGATGGAAAAGACCTTCAGGATCATCAAGTCCAATTGTTATGATATATATACAGAGAGAAAGAACTAAACGTCATCATCGCCTGACCTAATCACCCTAGACTCCCTCTCTAACCCACAAAGGCTGGGCTGGGTGTTCAAGGCAGATGCTGCTCACATCCTAAAATAGATAATTCCATTCAATTAGCATCCTAAAAAGTTCTTTGTCTTCCCTCGTGGGTGTAGAAGGAGCTAGCAATGACTACCGCAGACAGTTAGCCTGCAGCTGAGTGAGATGCATCCCACCCTGTTTTCTTTATGATCACCATGCAAGGAAAAGTATCAGAGAGCTGTGCCTATGGCATTGACCACTCTTCCTTATTTCTAGGCCCAAAGGAAACATGGGAAACAAAGCCTTGTCCCATGACAGTGTCTTCATTTTTGAGTCTGTATCAGGAAGTGCGGCAGGTGACACGTCATCTCAGGAATGCATACCTGGAAGAGTGAAAACTTTGCAGGTGAGAATGTCTTCTTCTCATTCATGGTGCTGCCTTCTATTAGTTGTCTCCTAGGAAACTCTGTCGCATGTTGCCTCTGCTGTGTATCTTTGTTGACTGAAGCATCCAAAGCAGAATTGCTACGTTTGGATCTGTTCTGCTGGGTGGAAGCTGCGTCTTTGAACAGTCCTGGTGTTTTCAGCCTTGTCCAGGTCCCATACTGTGCCATTGGACATGTGTCCAAGAGTCTGTGAACTGAATCTTTCCTTAATGAGTAAGCCTTCTTCCAATGGAATTCCCGTTCTTTACTTCATAGCTGCTGCTTTTGGGTTAAGGCCACTTATCTGTACTGCAGAGCGTCCCTCAATCTGTTATTTTTTATAAAAGATGTTTTTTGGAGCTGTTGGCTTTGGGTTTTTTTTGCAATTCTGTCTGCGTTTTTTTTTCACAGTACATGTTAGCACCAGGGGCTGTGTCAGTGTGTGGGATGATGGATATGTCAGGTCATTATTAGCGACAGCTTTATTTATATCATTATTTTTCCGTTCTCTGCCAGCAGAGGATACTGTATTCTGCTAGGTCATTTCCTTCTCCCAAAGCACATACCGATCCCTCCTTGACAGCTCCCTTATCAACTGTTAGCTGTATTAATTGTGTTCAAATAGTTACCCAGCTCAGAGCACTGAGATAAAAGTTTAAGGTTTTTCCAGAGACCCAAACAAACTGTTGATAAGGCAGCCAAAGGCCATTGAAATTCTTCCTTGGCCCATTGTGAACTTTGTGTTGCAAAATACAATTGCATCACATGTTAAGAAACAGAAGATGCACAGAGAGACTTGTTCTTCCATAGGACTGCGAAATAAGCCAACCTTCAATTCAGGGTATTTTTTGCATAACAATAGGAGCAGCAGGGGAGGTCATGTTTGTGTATGACAGAACTTCATTGAGGTAAAAAAGCTCTTTTCATGCTATCTTTATCTCCCTGTGCCCTCTCCTCATCCATGCGTCATCCTGCATGGTAACTTAATACTGCCAGCACTATTTTCGTAGCCTTAAGAGACAGCTTGGTTTTGTGAATTTGACTTTGTCAGATTAAAAGCCAAGCACTCACAAAAGCAGATATTTTCTTAGCAGCATAGATTAACTTCTACTGGTAGAAGACAGACTAAATTCAAAGTTTCTCACCGCACCACTTTACTGTCTGCATGCAATAAATTTAGTAAATCAGAGATGGGAAGTTGTGAAGAGAGAGCAGAATAAAACTGACTGTGTTTTCCTTCCCATTAAATGCACATATATGTTGTATCTCATATTTATTTTGCCCTCATAACGCAATCTTTGTGCAGTTTGTCATCAGTCCTGCTTGTGCAGACTGAATTGGTGATACTTATTTGACTGATGAGGGTAAGAGGGAAGGAAAGCCATTTAAATTGGGGGCCTGGAGGTTAAGGATGGCATTGTGCTACCCTGTGTAACTGCTCAGGCTATAGGAGTCATGTTCCAAATGAATCCCACTGAGTGACAGCTGCTTAAATCTATTTTGAAGAGATAGAAATGAATGCATAGCTTTCAGAACAGCATAAACTTTAGGTGTAGAATTTCCAAACTTAGCTCAATAAGCAAAGAACCAGAAAAAAAGAAGTCTGCGTGTTTATCCTGGGGATATTCAAATGAGGCCTTTTTAGTTGAAGCACAAAGATTCTGTTCAGACCTTGTCTGTATTCCAGCTTTGACATAGTCAAAGACTTAAGCCAAGAGTTTCAGTAATGGTGTTTCCTGAGTTTGGAGCTTTTTTAGTTTGAGGGAACATCTGGCTCCTTGTGAGGTTACAGACTTTGTTTTCTTTGCGAGGGTCAGGGCCTGCCAGAGAGTTCTTTTGTGCAGGCTTGGAAAAGAATCTCCATACTCCTTTACAAACAAAGTTGTTCCTGACTGTTGTTATCATTCTTGCTATAGACAGAATCAGGATGTGATGCTGGGGCAAACGAACAGGCAGCTCATTAGAGTGGACCAGAAATTGAATAAAGTTCTCTTTCTGTAAGAAGTGGGACTCACCGACTTGTGCAGCAGGGGATGGTGACAAGCTGACGGGATTCGGAAGGGCTTTGGGAAGGAGAGCTGTCCTCAGAAGCCTGGGGCTGGGGACTGCTGAGTCACTGTACTATGTGGGACTATTTGGGTGTCCTGGCACATGTAATCATTTAGAGAATGTTTAAACCTAAGAGAAAAATTTGAGTCAAAACTCAGTTATACTGCTATACATTTTCTTGCCTGGTGAAATTTTTCCTTGATAACTTACCGAATAAAACTTATTTTTATTATAGTTTTGCACAGAAGTCTGTTCTATTGATGGGTCCTTGGTGGATGCAATTAAATAAAATTTAATTAATGTTTCTTTTTTTTTCTGTGAATAGCTTGTTCCTTCAAATATTTTTGTTGAATAAAAGACTCCTCATGTCTAATAGGAGTAATTGGGATAAAAGTTTCCAAAATGTAGATAATGCCATTGAAAGTCTAAATTGCTCTTTGACCACAGCTTCAGCTGCAGCAAAACATCAGGCTTGGATCTCCTCCTCTTGTTATAACTGGAAAGAAAACGGAGGATACCGGCGCAGTTTCGGAGGATGATGGATTACCTAGAAGCCCTCCCGACATTTCAACCCTTCACGAAGTTCTGGCTGATTCACCAAGCAAGGTACAGTTGTTACATCACTGTAGTGACCTTCTGCACTGAAAAAAAACAAAATCTGTTTGAGGAAGGGAAAGGCCTTTTGGTTCACTTGTGATAAAACCTCTGATCTGCAAAGATGTTTTGATGCCATTTTTTATTCTGTTTATTTTATGTAGTCCTATGGTATTTAGACACGATGTTTGTGTAAAACACCACTGGAGTTATCCATTTCATGCACACATTTGTGAATGAGGAATGACCATAATTCTTCGGTTCATTAAAGTCTGTTTGCACTAATGAACTGCCTGGTGGTTTAAAGCTCTTTCTACTGCCAGGCAGCTTGTGATGCTGCCCATCGGTCAGAACTAGAATGAGTCACCTATGAGTATGGTGGACTCGTCAATGTGAGGGATATGAGTACAGTTTTCTGGGCTTTATGTAGACCTCTGCTGGGGTAGTTGTGACCTATATCATTAAGGAAAGAGGAGAGAAAGTCAGTTGATATGACAACTCTGAATGCCTTTGGGCAAGGCAGCGTCTCCTGGCAGGTCCATGGGGCAGAAAGCATAAAAAGTGAAGTATTCATGGGTGAGTGTAGTGTTAGCATGACTGTACTGCTCCCAGCCTGAGAACAAGCTGAGATACATGCACTGTGCAGACTTCCCATGTCTTTGAGCACCAAAGAGCTGGAGAGATTAGCAGTTTCTTACTCCTATGAAAAAGGAAGAGATTTATGATGTTTTAAAGCTAATGAGGAAAGCAGGAGTAATGGGACTGCAGAAGAATCTTAAAAAATTACTGGTTTCAGAATGAAATAGCTCAGAATGAGGGCAATATTAATTGAATTGACAGGCAAGTGAGAATCCCGTGAGTCTGATGAGAATAGGTGCTAATGCGACTCTAAGAAAGAGTTGGAGTTACCGTCTCTCTTATGAATTACCTTTCTACAGCAGATGCATGATTTTGGATTCGAGTGAGTATAAAAGCATTTGTAAATTCAAAGTTCTTCAGACAATAAGCCAAAAACTAAAATATCTTTTAAAAATGTATTGGTTCGATTCCTCATTGAAGTGCATGTTGCCCTATTGCATATACACCCAGCAGAGCATTTTGGTTCTTTGAGGTCAACCTTCAAGGCGTATCTCGTAGCCGGATAAAGTTCCCCTACCTCACATCTGGTCTCCAGTGAACAAATGAGAGGTACTCTATGAGGCAGGGACTTTGCAGTCACCCTTCCTATCACTTTCCTCTTGTATTTTTTCATAATGAACGTTGCATGCCCCATCCCAGGTAATTCATTGTGATCCTTCCCTTGACTCACCCTCTTCCTTATTTTATCCCACAGTCCTCCAACCCTGTTCAGCGTCATAGCTCTTTGAGTTTAGGCGGGACAGACAGTGAAGATGAACAGGTAAATAGCTACTCTTCCTGCTAATAAACTTGCCTGAGACAGCATATGTGGTGTCTGTAAGGAGCCATTACAATACTCATTTTATCTATCCTGGGTTAGAGTATGTTGTAGCAAACTGTTCATGAAGAGTCCAGAGTGGTGCCAATGGCATTGAAAGCATCTCTCTCACAGAGCATTCAATAAGAACCAAATAAAGAAAGGCAGAAATCTGCTGGTAAGAGGTTTGTGTGAACAGCGTAGTCGGCTCTGTAACTCTGTGTGTCTGTGAAGTTACACAGCAGAAAACTGGAGAAGACAGGAGGACTAGAAGCACTTCATTTCCTCTTTCATGACCCGGTGCCCAAATACCCAGCAGCACTTATAGCTTAATAACACCTGTCCACCAGCAGCTTGCAAGCAATGGCCTGCTTCTCATCACTGGCAGTAATTGCAGGATCCGCCCTTTTTACACCTCGTGTTCCTCAGGAAAAGGTCTGCACTGATTTGCTGTTTACTCTGGGTAACAAGTGACCATCAGAAGCAGCAAGGTCTGCTGTGAGGCCAACACGTTCTATTCCTCAACCAGCCTGGCAAAATGTATCGAGGTTGTATTTTTGAGAGGTGTCTTGTTGGTTTTCTCCTTGACTGTCCCTGCTGGTTGGAGCTGAGCGGAGTTCCTGCCCACCCCACGCTCTCAATGCTTAGTGCCAACCCACAGCTGAGCAGCTTTCCCTCCCATTCTCTCCTTCGCCAGCCTTTGAAAAGAGAGAGTGAAACCAGCTCAGCTTCCCCGCCCACGGCTGAGACCAGGTGCTTTCCTGCACAGCCATCCCTAAATGTTTAGGAATGGAAAGATAAAGTAATGCTTCCCACTTCTAGCTGACTTCTGGTCAGACACCTCTAGAGCCCAAACTGATCTAGGTAACTTAGGTTGTCATTACTTTCTAATAACTTACCTATTTTATTGTTACTTCAGTGTATTTTTCATTAATCCATCTTTGTACGCCTGCATACTGTTTATTCCTTACAACGTAAAAAGCCCTTTTCTTTCCAACACCGCAGCTTCAGAGCAATTGCAGTCTTTCATCCTCATCCCCTATGAGAAAGAAAGGTAGAAACAGGAGGAAACTTTTTTCCCCTCTTCCATATTTTACAGAATTCCCCTGCTGGAAGGTTCTTCCTTTTCCTCACACACTCCCTAGGAACCTGGCTATTTTCTACAGTGCGGCACCTGTTCTTTTACCCAAGTATTTTTTGGGGTGAGCAGTTTGGCTTAGCAGAAATCTTCCTAATACATTTCTCAAAAATAAAAGTCTCAATTCCAAAGCAATCATCAGGTGTTTTTTTTTTTTTTTTTCAGTAGCATTTGTAGGTCTTTGTGTAATGCCAAGATTTGAACTAGCAGAACGCGTTGCTGCATGGAATGACCTCATCCCAAAGACGAGGAAAATGTTGAAGTGCACCAAAAACTCAACAACGGTTATTCCTTCTAATAATATTTTGGTATTTTTTTAAAGGAAAATGAGAATTTGATCCTAAGCAATGAGAAGCTACACACAGTGTGGTGGTTTACATGTTACAATTGCCTTGATTTTGATGCAAAGGATAGTTACCAAACATCTCTGCCCTCTGTTACGTTACTGAGCTTTCCAAGACCTTCATGCTGTGTGAAAAACCCTGATATGTCACTGGTGTCAGTTCTCAGTGCCTTCTGCATTTATAAATGCCCGCTTTCTGGTTAACTGGGGATAAATCTGAGGTTGTCAAAGCCAGCATCAGGTGACTTCGCATAGACACTGACCAGCATTGATGCTGCTTTGCCAGAGAGCCTTTATGGAAATCTAACCTCCTGCCACATCTTCAGCCCAGTGTGAATTAAACCAAAGCAAGGCCTCCGCTTCTGTGGCCAAGAACAATTTTTTGGCACAAACACTCTGTAGGAAATGTGCCTCACAGCACTCTCTGTGCAGGGTCCCATCACTGCATGATAACCAGTATCAAATTCATGTCACACTCCAACACCAGTGCACAAAGCTTGTCTCCGCTCCACTATCAGTGAGAGAAGATACCAATCATCACTCAGTGCTCAGAGGAAAAAAATATACCGAATATCCTCAGTGGAACAGGCTGTATGCATTTGCCATTTGCGGCTCAGGCGCTAGTTTCAGGTGTTTTGTACATTAAACAAGCAGAATCGTTACTCTATAATTGAAAGGCAGAAGAACATGAATGTGATCCTTTCAGGCTTAGCGTAACATTAATCTTGTAGAGTTACAGTAATAGCTAATTTACTAGACGTTTTCTTCTTTGTCTTTTCACAATGTGTAAAGCATTTGTAAAGCAGAATCTCAAACATTCTGTTGTAATTTGTTTCAGACCCATGATGGCACAGAGAATAAGAAAACAAGCTTTAGTTGCTTTAAACACAAAGCAATGTACTTAGACAATCCGTGTAGCTCAGTTGGTAAGATGCTCCCTTTATCTTTAGAACTTAATCAGCATACATATGCTTCACATTCCATGCAGTGTCTCAGGCTTAAACCAAACCAAAATTGGAATGCCAAGCCCATGGCTGTTTCACCTCCCTTTGTGGCCAAAGCCAAAGTAGTGAGTGTGTTAGACTGAATCGAACTTCTTGGGCATGTGTGACATTTTGCAGGTCTGCATTTCAAATCAGTAGTGGGACCAGTCCAACGGCGTGTTTAGGGGTTTCTCTGCGAGCACTTCTGTAAATGCTGTATTTTGATCATTTAATCTAAGGTTGCTGCTGTTTAGTTCCCCAGAGCAGCACTGGTATGAGGACGAGATCCACGTCGCTGTCTGGGAGATGGTGCTGGGATACATCTTGGAGAGAAGCATCCGTTTTTATTCTGGGAGGGTGATATTAAGAGCAAAGTGGTTGCGGTAACTTTCTCAGAAGTAGAAAGAATGAGGAGAAAATACCCATACTATTGTGGCTTTTTAATTACACATTCCTGCCTCGTGTCTCATTATCTGGAAGAAAAGGCAGCTATAAAAACTGCACCAGTGTCTCCTGCTGGTGCATATATATATTGCAAATGGCTTCTAAGAGAACTGGGAAGGGGCAGCTGTGGGCATTTCTCACTTCTGTGTAACATACAGCTGTGAACACACAGAACTGAGGAATCTCTATGCAGAAACGACATCAGATGTGCTCTTAAAGTAAGGATTTATGTCCAAAGATACGGCCTTTTCGGGCTTCTGAAATACAGTAAGCTAGCAAAGGAACGGTGTTACAGAGCTGCAGGAAGGCTGAGCAAAACATACAGTGACATGTCTGTGTTTTACAGATACCTTCTGGAGCTCCCTCCAGGCCCATCAGTCCTTCGGCCTCGGCCGCTTCAGGGGCTGTGGGCTCACGGGGCAGCAGCTCCCTTCCCATTGACTTCACCGTCCCTGCCAGCCCCCTCGGCTGCCTGGACACCTCAGCAGCCCGGCACCGCATCGCCATCAACCCCCGCAAACAGAAGGGCTTTACCAACAGGAGCCAGCAGAGCCAGGTGAGTCTCTTCTGGAAAAGGATCACTCAGCAGAAGGAAATTGATGTGATTTTTTTTTTTCCTTTTTTTTTTTTTCTTCTTTCTTGCTCACATTCCTTTACTTTTTCCCTTCTGGAAATAGGTGGCAAACCACATATTTTTCACCAACCCAGAAAAAAGTTACTTCAGTGTAATAGCTGCTGAATAAAAGTGCAGCTTCGTTTTTTTCATTATTTAGTCAAGTTGCATGTTATACTTCATTTGTAAAAACATCCCTGTTGTTTGAAATGCTTGTTTTCAGTTGTAAAGAAGCCCAAGCCTATTTCTACAAACAATTTCAGATTATCTTTGATGTAATTCTTTGTATACCAAAGGAAGGGTCTTAGGAAGGGCTGTGCCTTTGCCTGTGGGAATCTGTTGTTGAGATGGATGAAAACAAAAGAATACAGGAAGCCTTGAGCTGTGTCTGGGTGCCTGAGAAAGTAAACTTCAGTGATAACGGGGTGAGAGACCTTCTGGAAAAGAGAAATTAGGATGAGAGGCTTCTCATCCTTCCCTCTAGGAAATGTGAAGGTGAAGTTTGCCAGAAGGAAAGGCAGCAGTCAAGCTGGAGGATGAAGGAAAAAGGGATAACCCTTCTATGCTCTGTGTTGCCCTCTCCATTGGAGACCCATGCATGGCAATCTGTCCTGGAATTAGAAGTGCCCTGCCCTGAGGAAGGGAGGGAGCGATGGAAATTCAGGAAGAGTGGAATACAGAATGAGGTTTGCTTGGAAACTTGGGCCCTGTAGCATCTTTGCTGGGTGTTCTTTGTGCTGCAGCTGGTGTAGCTGTAGTGCTGAAGGAGAAAAGCTAATCGTGGAATGGCGGTCAGAGGTACCAGAAGTGGTGGTGATGTCTGTCTTGTTCTTTGCCACCAGGTGGCTTGGGTGATGTCTTCCAAACATGTTCATTCTCTCAGAATACATGAATCCCAGAGTGTTCCAGAGATTATAGAGACATTGAGGGCTGCTTTTGACAGTTTAAAACGTGAATGATTTCAAGCTTCTTAACTGGAATAGCACATTACCCAGTGTTGGTGAATTACAGTAGACAGATTTTGTTTCTATACGTGTTGTGTATTCAGAAACATGCATTTGCATGTATAAAATACAATCTTTGTGCATTATTCTTTAATTAAAACATCTTTCTGCACTTCATTAGGTGGATCACCTAGAAAAGGAAGCATGCCTTCATGCAGCTCCAGAAAAGAAGGGAAATACAACGGAATTACTTGAGAGTGACCAGCATGAAAGCAATTGGGAAGGTAATGCAAACTTATGAACTTCCAAAACAGTGGCTTGAACTCTTCTATAGTAGGCTGACATGACCGATTTGGGCTGAGAGTTCTTTCAAACCAGGCACTTTTTTGGTTTCATACTTTAAAACCAGTCCTGGCTGCTGAAGTGTGATGGTGACAACATCATGTTCTCCAGTCAAACTGCATTGCTCCAACCCTAGCCATTCTGTGATCCTATGATTCTATGGTTCTGTAATTGTATGTTACACATGTAAGGTGATGTTAATTGGCTTGTTTACTGGACCTTCCTCTCCTGCCTTCCCTCTTATCGTTTGAATAACAGCTAATTACCTGTGGTAAAACAACTGCAATCTTACTTGTAAAAACAACTGAAATTTCTGCAAAATAACACATACATTTTTACTTAGCACAATATTACAAGTGCACTGACTGATGGTAATGCTACAGTGTAGTGGGAATGTTGGCATCTTGTTTTCAAGGCAGACTCAGGGCCTGACCCTGCAGGATGTTAAATGTCTCTAGCTCAAGAGATTAGTGTCTGTTATTTGCATGCAAAGCACTGAGGATTCCTGCTGTTCCATGGGAGCGAGCATCAAATGGAGCACAAAGATATCACCTGCCTGCTAGCTGGGCATCTCTATCACATTAATTTGAGTCTGCTGTACACAAATTGTGCTTTAGTCTTGCACCTGGGGAGGAGTAACTGCACACATCAGTACAGGTTAGGGGCTGACCTGCTGGAGAAGAGTCTGAGTCTGCACTTGAAGGTGTCAGTTGTGATGGTCTCCTGTTGGTGTATTTCTATCCCAAATTTCCCGGATACCAGTGCAGGTTGGTGGGTCTCAGGTGCTCAAGGAGGGTTGGATTTACTGTACCCACACTGTATAGTTGATAAAGGGTAACACCAGCCCCAGAATTGCTGCTGAACTCACTCTATGTGCATGGATTACCTGTCCCTGCAGCCATCCCTTGGGCTACTTCCCAGACAGACACATCAGAGTTACTCTGTGTGCAGACATCCCTCCGCCATGCAGGCGTCCAGCAGCCCTGCTGCAGCTCCAGGAGGCTGAGCTACCTGATGCTGAGATGTTCTGCTCAAATACAGAAATCCTCCAGGTCATTCTAGACAGCTGTTTTAGGTATATGCATGAAGAAATATCTAGGGAAATCCAGATATCCAGAAATCTGTATGTTAGTCTCATAAATAGGGATGCGCATGGAAAAGAACTAAACAGCCAGTGATTAGGTAGACCTTAAGCAGACAACAATCTTCTAACTTTATTTTAAAATATGCTTTTAATAGTCATTTTTCTCAGATAATGGCAGCCAAACTGCTAAATGACTGCATTATCTGGTATGAATTACTAATACAGATGGTGCTTGAACCTTGAAGTGCACACTCTTCTCTTTTGTTTAATATAGGCTTATCAGCCCATGTGGGATATGATGCGAAGGGAGATCATTCTAAGGAGGCACCAGGTGTAAAATGTCCTGCTGATGCTGACCCTGACTCCTGCAGTTCCACACCTGTGGCAGAAGACTCTTGTACTCTGCTGCAAGAAGAAGTGTGGCTTCCAGACACGGACCACCACTGTGCTGCAGCCACATCCCTTCTGAGACCCAAATCTCCTCCACTGAGCCTGGAGGAACAGCACAGTGCTGCAGTGCTGCACTGTTCGGATGAGGCTGCTGGGGAACTGGAATTACAACAGCAAAACACCAATACAGAAGTATCGGCACTTCCAGAATCTCAACAAATTGAAGCAGGAGGTGCTGTGCTTCCAGGTGTACTAGCAGCTGACTTGTTTAGCAGTGGTATGGAAACGGAAGGTATAACTATATTGGCAGATGTTGCACAAAGGTCCCCAGCAAAATCTGTGGGCCACAATGTCAAAGACCAGGAAAAGGGGGGTGCACTATTTATTGGCAAAGTAGAAGCTTGTCTGGGTACTAATGAGAGCTGTTCCAACCAGGCTGTCTTAGATACCACTCTGAGCATTTCACAAGTTGCTGGAGCTGATTCAGAGTCTTCTTCTGACGTCAAGACAGTGGCTGTTTTGAAGTCTGAAAACAGCTCAGCAACAAGAAATGACGACGACACTTGTGAAAATACAGAATTTCAGCCATCCAATGTCAATGCAGAAAAAAAAACAGACAGTGCTGCATCTGCTTTAGAAGCAGGTTGCGTGCTACCTCCCAGCCAATTGGAAGTGTATTTTAAAGCAGAAATACCTTGTCCTGTTTCAAAGGATAACCACCCTCAGCAGACCTGCACATCACACGCTTCTGAAAAACTTTCCATTGAAAGTCTGGCCTCTTCAAGTTTGGCCGGGCTGACGTGTCATGTCTCTTCTAATGATGACTCTAAGGAGTACCAGGTAAGCAGCACAGCTTCTCACAGGAAACCAGAGAAAGACAGTCAGTCGTCAGAAGAAAATATACAAAGTCCACTAAAGAGTGCTGCTGCTAAACCTGTTAGGTTTACCATTGCACCTGCATGGCAGAGATCTCTCTCGGGGGGTTCAAATTCAAAGGAAGATTCCTATGTCAGAAGTTCCCCAACCTCCCCTGTAAGACCAGAGTTATTTGAAGGAATAACAAAAGAACATGCAGTCATCCAGGATTCTATAAAAAACAACTCCAACAGATTTGATCGAGATTGCAAGGACGGTGATTCACATTTGAATTCTTCCCTGGAGTGGGCTGACCGTGAAGCACAAAATGCTGAAAATCCATTTGGGGTCAAACTAAGGAGAACTTCTTCTTTACTGAAGTACCAGAGTGAAAGCCGTGTGGAGTCACCGAAGCTGCTCCCCTCAGCTGCTCCCACTGCTTCTGCTGCGGTCAAGGAGGATCAGAAGCCAGCGGGTGTTGGGAAGCCACCTCCAAGCCTTCCTGTCAGCACAACATCATTTTTAAAACAAACCAATCTAGAAGACAAAAGTCCTCCCAGGACAAGATCAGAAGAAGGGACAAAGAAGCAAAATGGTACTAAACCTTCAGGTATTTATGCTGAATTTTTATTCAAACATTGTAGAAAGTGATGGCCATGTAAGACCTTTGAAAGAATGGCAAACAAAAGATAAAATCCTCTTGAAGAGGACCAAATTCAGCCTTGAGTTTGTTATTACCATCATTTCATAGCTTGATGATTTGGCCAGTCAAGAGAATTCTTGGCTTATCTTAATGAGGGGTGTGTTCCAGCAAGAATAATATCAGAATAATAGCTTAAGGGCATCTGGAACATTTCTGGTACGACCTATTTCTGCATATAGCTGGAGTTTTAACGCAGCTTTGTAAAAGTTGCTGCTCTTCTGTAGTTAATTTTCCAGACTGCAGCAGTTTAAACCTTAACTAGGAGTTGCACTGGGCGTGATTTTTTTTCCTGCAGTCACTTAATTTAAAATACTCAAAAAGCGAAATGGCAGCCTCTGTTTTACAGCCTACGTGAAAAAATAATGGTTATCTTACTCATTTAATCTGCGATGTAAGGATGTTGTTTCAAAGGCAAAATCTGGATCACAATGGTCTCAGTGGGAGTTCTGCCACTGACTTAAACGGAAGCAGAGTCGAGTAAAAAACTCCAGAATAAACAGAAAAATGGTTATTGCCAAGGACAGGATCATCGTGGAAGGTAATTTTATCTCCACGGTGTTCAAAGGGTATTACGGAAGCAGAAGGATTTAAAACACAAAACACTCTAGCTTTAGGCTGACTTGACCTAAATCCCTTCTTTATTTCAAAAATATTTCTTTTATAGAAAAAGTATCCTCTCTACATTTAGAAACTGCTCCCTCTGAGCCGGCTTGGATCTACATGGCAAAACTAAAACAAAAGGGTTTCCAGGACCACCCCCTCGCCAAAGAACACAAGGCTGAAGACCAGACCTCGAGCAAAGTTGATCAAGAGGAGGTAGAGTACCAAGGAAAGTTACCTGGGCGTGAATCCTTCTCCAGGTTGCCCGGGTACTTGAGCAGAGTGCTCAGTGTCATCTTGCAGGGAGGCAGGTTGTTAGCACTACTCAGAGACAGATTTTTTTTTAAATGTACTGAGATAAACAACTGATGCAAATGAATGAACAAACATGTGACTATACTGTGTGAATCAGTGATTAGTTTCAAAGCTGGGTTATGTGCTCTCTTGTGTTATTCAAACCAACCCTTTCGAGTCTTGCCCATTGCCTAGGATGTATGTATGTAGCCCAAGAGCTGCTGTGAGTTGCAGCAGTGTTCTCACTATTGGTGACCTGCAGTCGGTGTTCACTGCTCTGCTCCAGTACTTCTGCTTCACTACAGAAACAGTGCTGAAGGTCTGACTTCTCCACTGGCTCATGCTCATACTTCCTGTGCAAGCTTTCAATTCCTGCTCAGTGAGAAAGAGAGGATAACTTGCCTGCATGTGCAGTGACCCTGTATTTGTAACAACTATCTTCCTTCTCGCCCTCTCCCTCCCTCACTATTCCTGTCTGGCTTTTTCTGCATTTCCATAGTTAGTTTTGGAGATGCTACCAGAGCTCTAATGGAAAGCTGTATGAACACAGCTGTCTGGCAGGTTTCTTATTTGCATTCTCTTTTTCTCTTCCTCCTTTTGTAGCAAGTCACCTGTGGTAGTGAGAACATACAGAAGAACATGTCTTCTAGCTTGAGGACTCAGGAGAAGAAACCACAAATGAAGACCAGTGTGTGTGCTGCAGCAGGTATTCTCTTTCAGCCACGTCTTTACATAATGGCTATAATTTACAGCAGTAAGTGCTAAGAGTGGTAGGGAATGGAGAGTGGTGATGCACTGGAACAGGCTGCACAAGGAGGTGGCTGAGTCATAATCCCTGGAGGTGTTCAAGAACTGTGTAGATATGGTTCTAAGGAACATGGTTTAGTGGGCAATATTGGCAATAGGTGGACAGTTGGACTACATGATCTTAGAGGTCTTTTCCAACCTCAATGATTCTATGATTCGATTCTACTGAATAATCAGCATGCTTTTTATAAGGCCTATTCAGACTGTAGTTTGCGTATAAGTCACATATGTGTTAGGTCATGTATTTAAGTTTTATATGTACTGGCTTGCTCGCTCAGCAGAGAAGGCAAGTGATGCACTTTCTTCTCCACTGCCAGTTCATTGAATGGCATATAAACAGGATGGTGATTTATTACTGGCAAAGATCAATACTAAAAAATATTTTCCAGGGAGCAGTTGAAACTGGATAGTGTCCAGAAGAGAGCAGCAGAAAAGGTCGGGTCTTCTAGACCTCCAGTCAGCCAGGAAATACTGATGGGAGTGGAGTTGTTTAGTCTACAGAAGGACTTAATTTGCTGCAGAAAGGAAGCTCATGCCCTGCATGAGCTTAGAATGCACTGGGGAGGCTGAAAAACTTCCTAACAATAAAGTGTACTGAAGTACGAAACAGGATAAGGTCCTTCCAGAGAGTCTGCAGTTTCCATTGCTGGATGCGTTTAGGAAGAGGTTAGATAAACACCCATCAGGAATAATATAGGTAAGAGTCAGTTCCACCCCTGGGAGAGCAGAGGCTGAATAGCCGCTCTCCCGCCCCATTAACTCTGATTCTCTGTATGAGAAATGCAGGGGAAGAGTGTGACTCAGACGCAGTGACTCACATGCCTTTTCCAGGGCTACTGCTGGGCTGCAGCTTATTCCTCCCCGCTCACTCGGTGTGGTGCCAAGCGTGCTCCAGCTAGGTACAGATAAGGCAGCTCTTCAGCTGTACAAGCATCTTATGTGAGCTGGAAACTATTGATTTCAGACGCTGCCTAAGAAGATAAGAAATGCCTCAGTGTGTCAGAGAAGTGGCTCTGATCCAGATTCCTGTTGCTGACACTGTCACTACGAAGCCACTTTCCCCTTACAATCCACAGCACCCACAATTGTTGTTATTAGAGGTGCTAAGGGGTTACATCCCTGCCTCTTCCCCGTGGTAGTTGTATATAGGCCCGTTCTCCCTTTTTGAGTTTACAAGTGCTACAAAATGAGGATGTGCACCGGTATGGAGGCTCTGGTGTCGCTTGCTAGCCTAACTGTGGGGGGGGGATGAAAAAAACCATCTTTTTTAGAAAGGATTCTGTTACGGGCCAACTTCATTTCATGGTTTTACGTGCAAAGTGAGAATTTTGCTCAGATTAAATGGTAGTCTTCCTTTGAAAGGCTGTTCCAAACAGGCTGGATTTCTGCACTGAATCATCCAAGTCTTGGTAGCCATGCAGCCTTCAGCAGAAGCCCAGAACTACACAAAGCGTGCTGCCGCTCATCTACTAGAACTCATCCCGCCTGTGGGCCTGGCAGCAGAATTAAAATTTTTCTGCATCACCTCTTCCCAAGAACTGACCTAGTTTCCTGATAACTGAGGGCTGTTTTCTCCCCTCCAGGGATGGCATTTTAGGGATAGTCTAGTCTTCCACTCTTGGAATGTCACAGAGAACTCTAACCAGTCCTGATGTTTAAGGAAAACATCACTCCTTAACGACTCAGAAAACCACACTTTGGAAACACTCCGCACAATCAGCACGTGATCAGGAAGTCAGGAATCCCAAATGTAAACTCTCCTCTTCTGATTCAGTTCCCATTAGCACAGCCAGCAGTTTACCCAGCTGAAGGTGCTGCTGGTGGAGAGGATATAGATTCAGGATCCCGAGGAGATACGTATTTGGATTTTGCTTTTTGGCTTATGTTAACTATAAGCAGTTTTCTTCTCCCGTGATAGATGGCCGAGGCTTTGTGTGCAATTCTGCACATTCTGTACACAGCAGCAAAAGCCAGGACAGCTCAATGTCAGCTAAGTTTGGAAACAAATTCTGAGAAATCAGATACTTGCATAACTGAGTGCGACTGGTTCGTTTTGCTGTGTGACAGCCCATGTCCACATGTTCCCATAACCATGGGAAGACTACCTAGCTCACCTCTTCTCTCTTCCACTTTACTCTAAGCATGGTGATGTTTGTCTCCTGAAAAGTGAAAATGCATTGTCAAAATTTCAATACACTTAAATTCCTATATCGTCCTGGATGCTTCCAAAAAATGTACTGTGCATGTAGAGCTGCAGCCTGCTTTTAACGGATAGTGCACTTCCTCCAGCATTCCTAAGTATAGCTCACCTCCTGCAAGGATAGCAGTGAACTGGGGTTGTGAAAAGAGAACTCCTGCATGGAGATAGGGGACTCACTTGGCTTTGATCTGGAGTGTGGCTGATGGAGCTGATTGACTATTTTCATTGATTTAAGTGCGTGCAAGATCAAGCTTCCTGTACTTAGCATTGCTCAAGTCCCTGTGTGGCCTCTGTTCTTGTGCTGGAGCACAGCAGCCTCATCTTGCCAGCCACATGCCACACACAGGCTAACAGGGTACTGAGGAAATGTTTGAGTTTTCCCAGCTTGACATAGACATAAAAATGAAGTCCTGTATGGGTTGAAAGGGATGGAGAGAGCACAATGTTCAAAGACTTGTGAACCGTATCTTGAGAAATGTGAGCTGCACCTGTGAAGCCCCATGCCAGGCTGTCTGAAGTCATCAGTCTTGAAAATTCTCAAAGAAGATGAAGGGAGGGTGCCTTCCCTAAACAGTAACTCAAAGCCATACAGGAGTCTGCAGTCTTCTGTCCTTTGTGAGGATGACAGGCTAATGTTAGGCTGCAATTAAGAGGAGCACCTAGCTCCACCAGCATCCCACCTTCTTGCGTTTGACCTCTACCTAGTATTTAACAATATTGCTGGAGCAGAATTGAAAACCATACACTGGTTTCTTTTAAGCCCGCAGTGAGCCTGGGGTGATCCTTACCCTGCAAATATTTTGTTGCCATTTTCCTTCATACTCAGTAGTCTTATTCCTAGATATTCTTGCCACTTACAGAGCAGAAGAAGTCTGTGGAACTCCTTGCTGGGCACTGTCGTGGCAACTGAGAGTTTGAAAAGATTAGGAAATGAGTTAGCCCAGGAGATGTACTGTAAAAATACCAGGGGCTGTAGTCTCCAGGTTCAAAGAATTTTGAAGAATATCTTCGTATATCAAGGGTTAAACACTTGCTGTTAGGACCGAGGAGAAGATTCTTTTGCAGACAGGTTTGCCGACTAAAAGCTTGCTATAAATTTTTCCCTTGCAGTAGCTAGTACTAGCCTTCATTGTAACTGGACCAGATAGTGCTGGTGATATCCAGTTTAGCAATTCCTCTGACTTTTATTCTTGAGTCACAGACATTCTGAGCTGTAAAATTATTTTCTTTCCAGAGAAGGAAGTATGATTGGCAGAAACCGAGTTTTTAACTCTCTAGCCTTCTGATGAGTGATGGATATCTTCTTGTTGGCAGGTAAAGTTGGACCTATTGCTCAGGAAGCATCTGTGATTCCTGCTGTTGAAAAGGAAACGAGACACTCTTCTAACCTGCCAATGACACCATGCAGTCCTGCTGAACCACCCTGGCTATCCCTGGCCAAGAAGAAAGCCAAAGCCTGGAGTGAAATGCCCCAGATTGTACAATAGCAAATGACACGAGCATCCTTCTTTGTATTGTCAATAGCTGCATTAACTCCATTCAAATCCTTCTTCACTGTGATCTTTTTTTTTTTTTTTCTTTGAGAAATAAGAGCCTTAGAACATTTGTTCGGACTGCTGTATGTAAATACACAGTGAAGAAATGCCAGCCGGGGCTTAATTTTGAAGTATTAGCAAGCAGAGCATTTTCTACTACCAACTACTAGGAAAACTTGATTGTTGTCGTACACTTACGTATTTGACTAAAAGACACTGATGTTCTAAGAACACATGCTTCAGGCTTTTGAAACGTTTCCCTTGCTAAATATGTTTTTAAAGTTTCCATAAGTGATCCAGTGTTTTGTGCAATGTGGTTTTGGCTAAGGAATTAGCAAATGCTATAAAATAGATACGATGCTGTACACTGACACATCATCGTGACTCACGGGCATTGATGTCATCACACTTGTGTGTAATGCTCTAAGATGGGCAGTCCGCATTTGCTTCTGATTGCTAATGGACCTATTATGTGATAGCTGCGGGATCCAAACAGCACTGTGAGTCGGAGTAATTTTCACTTCTGGGTAATTTGAAATCACACTGCTGTGGGTTGTGTGCTTTGCTCCGTGATGCCTGGTGGAACGGCCCAGAGCCACATGCATCCTTTCCTCTCCCACGTGCTAGAAAACCACCACGCTTTAGCATACACTCTGTTTCTGGTTGTACGTTTGGAAATCTGGAATAATCTATAAAAAAACCCACAAACAAAAACCAAAAAAAACCTCCTTCCTTTAATTATGGCCAAGAGTGGTTTCTTTTTCATGAGATTCATCAGTGAACCGGCTCTTTTAAAGAGTGGGCTGGATCAAAGGCCACTCCGTTCTTCACGTTCTTGTGGCTGTGTGATAAAGGGGCAGCTGCTTTCCCCTGTGCATCATCTGTCTTTAACTGGTAACCCAACATCAGTCTAAAAACACCAGCATTAATGGCAGCAGGCTACAGAAAGAAAAGCTATGTAAAATGGTGTTAGTGGCTTAAAAAACAATGGCACCTACCAGTCCTTTTTGGGGTTTTTTTTTGCAGCATTGCACATTTATAATTCTTGTTTACAGCCAGTACAAAAACTGAAGGCTGACTTGGCCAATGGGCAGTTTTTAGCTGGGTAGTTAGTAGGCGTTTTTGAGGAAAAAGTTATGGGATTAATTGCAAAACAAGAAATCAGCTCATTAGAAAGACTTCAATCTTCCAGTCTTGGCTTGAATTTAAATATGTAGAACACAATAATTGTAAACAGTATTAATTAGGAGCTAGATTGTGGACTTTTTTATATAGGTAAAAACTTACCCAAATAGGCTCACTGAAGCTATAGATTCTGTTTGCTTTGTACTAACACAGAGTAAGAGTTTTGGGGCTGGTTTGTTAATCCAGGCCTATTTTACTACTTGTTTTCTCTCTTTTAAGAGTCATTTCTTCACTTGCAAAGATCTGAAGCATCTGTATTTCTCTGAAGCTTTTGAGCATAATGTAAATGAACATACTCACTTTGATTCCTGAAGTTCTGCCCAGCTGCCATCCCATCAGCTGCTTACTGACCTTGTGTAAAACACAAGTATTTCTTTATTCAGCAAACTCTTCTCTTTCAGTTTGTGTGGGTTGTGGGCCTTTCCCTCAACTACTGCAAATGATACTAGAATCTCTCTTTCTCTGTTGTTGCTTTTGGTCTTAATACTGTTCCTTTTATGTTTGGTATGTACATATGCTTTTGTAATCCTTGTCTTGAAGGAACCCCTTTTGTATTCCATTCTCATTTTTATTTTACTATTAAATGCAGTTGTCAATGGTGATGATGCAATTCCATGGAAACGATGAGCGATAGACGGCCCTCATTTGATAAGGAAAAAAAGAAAAAGAGGTATTTGCATAATATATACTCTCTATACAGGTATACTGCATAGATCTTGTCTCAGGATGATTTTGTGTGGTCTGGGACTAACCAGCACAGGTGGTCATTAATAAGGTCTTCTAAATCTATTTAAAATCTATTTAAAGATGTAAAACATCAGAGGGCTGATGGCTCCTTTTGTTCTGGAGCTGCTGCTGCTCCTGTAGGTCGTGGTCAGCTTGCACTGCTGTGGTCACAAGAAGCCTTGTGAATACTCATTTGAATGGGCTTTGGAATTACTCCCCAGCTGCTGTAAGACTGCTGGGGGTTGCTTTAAGAAAGAAAGGAACATGAGAATCATGTGATGCTGCATTTGGTATTTACTTGCCCTCTGGGTTTCTGAAGTTAATTTATTCCAGTTTCCCTCTGCAGCACAGAGGACAAAGAGCATGGAGAGGAAGGAATGGGAACTAGACTCATGTAACCACAAGATGAGGTTTTAAGATAAACACTGAAACACCAGCAATTTATCAATACATTTAAAAAAACTGATTGTTGCATTTGTGAGGCTCTGACTTCCCACTGCCCACTTGTAGACTGTAGGCAATGGATGAGCACAGATAACTACCATAATAAGCTCATTCCAGATAGTTAAAAAAAAAAATAAAGCCAACCAACACAATTATTTACAAACACAGTCAGTGCTTTCAGAAATAAGCTGCCTCAAAGTCACTGCAAACTCACATTGCCAAGAGTGTAACCGTGGGGTTCTGCAGCTCAGAGCCTTCAGCAGAGGATCTCAAGAGCTCTCCCTGAGACGCCCTGTGCTCAGAGCTGGCACCAGCTTTCAGCTGGCTTTGGTGCTCCTGTACAACAGCAGAGGGTGCTAGTGCCATCCCCGAGGAGAACAGCAGGGTTCTGGGTGTTGCAGAAAGCAGATTCCCATGTGCAACTCACCATGCAGTATCACAGTAGGGAGACCATCAGCTTTGCTGAGAGCAGAGGAGAGGGGGTCAGAGCAAGGTGTACTGCTGTTTGAGTTATGGTGGAGGTTTTGGAACTATGAAGTATGGAAAAAATGTTTTATCTCATCACAAGGAGCCACTAAGAACTAGTGCCGCTGACAGGGAAAGGTAGGGAGTTCAGTTGTGCGAGGGGGCCAAGCAGGAAGATACATGACCATGTCCAAATGAGGCATCACAGTTTAGATTTTTAATTCTGCTGCTTAGAACACCTGCTGCCTGGCTAGGGGAGGATCTTCATCCCATCCAGATACAGGATGGGATGATTTTATGGGAGAGATCAGAGACACAAACAGCAACTTGGCATGCACCTAGCTGGAGATTATGGACGTTCCTTCTACTGTAACAATGGTCTGTAGTGACTTGGGCTAAAAGAGACTGTTACTTATCATCCAGCTGTGAATCAACTTACAGTTGACTGGGTTTGCAGACAAGTAGGAACTAATCCATTTAAATGAAGAAAAAACTCAAAATCTCCAGAGCTACATACTACTAGCACTACTCTGACAACATTTTCACTACCAGAATGTGGCATAACATCTCCTTTAATACACCCAAAGGATCAAAAACTCTAAACTTCAGGTACAACTGAGGAGCCAGTACTCATTTCAGTGACCACAGTTAAGAGGAAGGTCTTCGAACACAAATCACTAACCAGTCTGAAAACTCTGAATACTATCCTGTTCCCTGTGTCATGCTTGGACAGAGAGGGTCCTTCTAAGTAGCAATACACCGTCTTTAAGTGGTGTGCTTTAAAATATTAAATCTATTTATATATATAGTATTACAGTAGAAGTTCTCAGCTTAGAAATATTGAGCTTGTCCCATTTGCTCAGTTAAGTGCTTTGGAGATCAATACAGGAAAGACATTAAGCTGTGATGATACTTTGTCCTTCACAACTGTTACTGGAAGGATTCTAGCAAGCGGAGAGGAGACTGGCTGCCTGCAGAGTCAGACACATGCCCCTCTTCATCTTTTCCTCCAGTGCGTGGTAGCCTACCTGCATTTACATTAGGCTTACCCTGGTTTGACAAACATGTCTCATCAATCACCACCAAGTTGTCAGGGATTATAGGGTGAAACCTCTCACGTTTAGGGAACCCTGACATCTGTTCAGGATCCTGGCCTTGGTTTCTTGCTCAGTACACCTGCATTCTGTGCCCACTTTGGCCTGTACCCAAACGTGTCATTATTCATTATGGGCTGTTGCTGTTCTTACTGCCTGGGTTGGTTCTTGCCGCAGATGCTGAGCAAAACCTCTGTTTTTCACTGAAAAAATGGATTTAAGCATATTATGAAAATAAGTAGGTGAAATAAACTGAATTCTGACCCTGGAACACTAAACCATGCATCTACACAGAACAGAACATTGCTCGGGTATTTCCAGCTGGGATGAATGAAGGGGAACAGCTGGATGAAGGTGAATCTGTGGAAGAACGACAGTTTGACTCCAGAAACAAAAGGCTCAGAGTGGGACACTGGAGAGCAGCACTTGAAATAGCAGTGCTGTGCAACCTGCGAGTCAAACACACAGCTTCTAAGAAGGGAGCTAAGCCAAAGTTCTGCGCTTCTCCTGACTTGAGGGGCAGATTATTGATTATGGAAATGGTGAGATACTATTGTTGTTCCTATTGTGCAAGGAGGGATTTAAAATTAAAGCCTTTTAATAGCTGTTTTGTTTAGAGGCAGTTCAGAGAAATCTACAGGCTGTTTATGTAAGCAGGATTGACTGCCAATTCCTACCCTGATCTACGAACCAAGCCGGTCACAAAACAAGAAGGTATGAGAATTGCTGAAGTTGTTGAGTATTTCACCTGAAATAAAAATAAAAAAAGCAGGAAGAAGGGATTGGTACAAATAGTCCAGTACGGAAGGCTGTTCCATAGCTGAAACTCTCATCCCACCCTTTCTTCTGCCTCAGAATAGCTCCTTTAAAAGAACAGAGAGTTTCTCAACTTTTTGACTTCTCACATATGGGATCAAACCCACTTTTTCCTTAACTTGTTTTCTAGTTGCCATGTTTCACAGGCATCCAGTGAAAAGCTAACAAGTCCAGGATCACATACCTGTCCGTATTAGCAACACTGCTCTGTTTAGAAAATCACCTTAACCTATTAAGCAATTCTAGTTAATACTTCATTATATGCTCCCTACTGTCCTATTCTGGCCTCCAAATTAGTCTTAATCCATAGGTATTTTTCCAATAAAGCAGGGTGAGGTTGAGTGTTTTGAAATTAGAAGCTTTCCACACTTCTCAGGAATATGCTTCTGTGGCACTGAGGTAACTTTTTCCAAATTACACAATAAGGCCATTGTAGCAGCAGCAGCAACGTATGGGAAAGGGTCGAAGTCCCAGGGCTGTGTTGTGTTTCCATAGAGCTCCTCACAGCAGCCCTCCTTAATGGTGCCATTGGCACTGGCAGAGCAAGCGAGCAGGAGATGCTGCTGGCTGCCCTCTACAAATGCGTCACTCCTGCTGGCCTAAGTACCAGCTGTACATCACTGGTGACGTGGGCAAGTGAAGAAAAGCAGCAGTCCCTGAGAAGACCATGGAGGGGGGATGTGACCCCCAGAAGGTCAGTGTGTTACCAGTTGTACGTGCAGGAGAAAGCAACTTCCCTGGGCTTTGTCAGCTGTGAAAGCATGTTTTATTCATACAGAAGTAAATAAAGTGACTTTCTGTCACAGGTAGATGCACAAATTAGGATATATCTACATAAAACTAGAACCACATTTTAAACCCAGCAGGCACTTACTCAGCTTGGACCCTGAATCGTGCATATTGCAACAAAGAGGAAAACATATGAACTGTTTCACAAGAGCAGTTGTAACACAGCAGAAAGCACAGCACTGACAGCAGAGCAGCAAGGTCCCAGGCTGCAGCAAGGGAGAGTTTGCTCAAATACAACAGCTGTAAGCACAGAAATAAAGGAAAGAAGCTGCTTACCTTCAGAAGGCCTCAAGTACACAGGGATCTCCAGCAAGATCCACCCACCTCCACTGCCAGCCCTTAAATGAGGCCTGGGAAGGGTGGATCCCGGCTCCACCCCTTCCAGTCACTCGGGTTCATTGCTTGCACCTGAGCTCCCCTGGGCTGGCCCTGCCTTCCCTCCAGGTGCTCTATCACTGCTTCAGGCCGGGACTCAGCATTGCCATTACAGCATTTCACAGGCCAGCGGGGCACTGCTCAAAGATCAGTGACCTGATCTGTATTTGCATGGAAGGAAACCAGAGGTGCTTGAAAACAGAGCTTCATTTTCTGTGTTTTCCATTTTGACAGAACAATTTATTACATAAGCACTCTTAGTGTTATGATCCCTTATGGAAACAACTATCTCCTTGCTTCACTTTGTTTATAAAAAAAAGAGCTCCGACTGTGAAGGAGTGCTACATGCGGACACAGAACGATCAACAGGAATATTTACATTGCATATAAAGTGCTAGACATATTGATGTCATTTTTCACTTGCTACTTGTCTAATAGTTTCAGAGTATAACTTGCTACCAAAGCCCAGATTTTACGAAGCACTCTGGCATAGATTAGAAAAGTGTGTTTTTTGAAGTGGGAATGATCCATTAAAGAGGAGTTACTTAACAATAACTTTATATGAGACTGTAGCGGAGCAAGACATTGGTACATTCCTTACTTTTATAGGTTTCTAGTCTCTCCTTCCACTTGCATACTCTACCCGCTGACCTGACTAGAAACGTCCTTTAATTCCTACATGTATCAGCTGGAGGCAGTAAGCATTGTGGCCCTGCTCGTTGACTTTCCTTCAAAATGGCAGACAGCAAACTTCCTGTCACCTCCTCCGAGCCCCTGGGTGAACTGTGATCCCATAGCACAGGGCTTTGCTCCGTATTGTTCCCAGAGACCTCAGGATAGGCACATCCCTGTGCTACACGTGGCCCTTCCCACATCATGCAGACTCCAGCAACGTAACTCAGGGTGTAAAGCGACAGGGACTGCTGTGATAAATGATGGCTTTGCCATCTTGAGCCCAGCCACCGCTGGATGGTGGCAAGTTGGGCATTATCACCTGGGAATGCAGGATTGGAAACCAGGTGAGCATGGCTCTGGGGCTGTGATCAGCCTCAGACCTCTTGGAGACGGCTTTGGCTCGTCCAGCAGGGCCTGCAGGGCCCTAGGCAACATAGCACCACCAAACAGCGTGATCTGAAGGATCTTACGGTGTCAATCAGAAGCTCCAAGAAAATGCACTTTCCCTAAAAGCAGGTTTGATAAAGCGCTTCTGGGAGCCTTTACAATCCAAACAAGGAGTAGCAGCTCCGTGCAGCGTGCTTGCCTCTGTGCCAGCAGTCACTCAGCTCTGCGGGACCTTTTGCTTTCCTTCCAGACAGAAGCTCCCTGCTGCAGTGCTGCAAGAGGGGTGTTTGTGCAGCTTCAGCACAGAAATCTGAGTGAGCCGCTGCCAGGGATTGTCCAGATGTGATCTCTGGTGTCCTTCATGGTGGGTTCAATTAACATGGTGTGATAGTTTTCCTGCAGCACAGGTGCCCACATGGCTGCATGCACTGATTTGGCCAGCTGCATCAGTTCACATGTAGCAGTAGTCTTGTTCGTGACTCCACTGGAGTCAGTGTGCAGCTGACAGTGGAAATGCCATTTGTAATGCTGCTTTATATTTTTTCCACCCTTTTTCATCTGGATTTCTCCTTTGGAGGCACAGAAGAAAATGAGACGATACAGACGTGCTGCCAGGACCATTTTTAGAGTCTGCCACTCCTTTAGTAAGACAGCCTGTGTCCCTGAAGGCGGGAGGCATGGCAGACAGCGGGGTGGAGCGTGCTGCAGGGACCTCAGGCTGCCCTGAGCCCACAGCTCTCCCACCCAGGGTCAGTGCCTCTGCTCCTGTGGTGCCACTGCCTCGTAGGTACAGAGCCTCAGCTTTTAGTCCCCCTTCCCCCAGTGCTTTCCTTGCTGTGCTGACGCAACCAAGGCCATTGCATAATAGCCCAGTCCTTAAAATGAATTTCTCATGGCTTCTACTATGTGAAAGATCTCGAGCCAGCAATGCTGGTGGCGTGTGGAGCCAGAGCTGCTGGAACATCCCATTTCTGTGCCTTGTACAGTGTCACTCAGACTGATAATGGGAATTTTAGAAGCATGGGCTCACAGACTCCTTTGTGTTGACTGGGCAGATAAACCCAACAATTTTCCCAGACAGAACTGGTATTCTTGCTGTACTTTTGCATTTGTTTTTATTAACAGTATGGGTCTGCAACCACAGTTCTGTAGCAAAGAGGTTTTCTTTCTGGGAGTGACTTGAGCAATAACAGACTTGATGCAATTTTCCAGGGAAATGTAATATAACAAGAAGGATTTCAATGCTAAGTGGCACTCCGGGCTTTCTTTCAAATCTCAGGAACAACTCTGCCAGTCAGGAACAAATCTACTGAAGCCAATGGAATTAGTCTGGTCTAAATAAGATTATAATTGGGCTTTTTTGTTCCTGTATTGTTCAAATATAAATCTCAGCATAGAACTTAGGGTCAAATCTTCTCCTGTGTATGCCAGAAGTATGCTAAATTTGGGAGAAATTGTCCCAAATTCACACTATCTGGCACTCTACAGTGAAATAAAGTTTGAAACAAATATATCCGTGCTTCCTAGGCAGCCCCTCCAGAACTCAACAGGTAACCAGTAGCTGTTTCTTACTAAAATAATCTCTATTGGCTTCTTTGGGTTCCTTGATGTCATTTTTTTCCACTGAGCTCTCACCAGGTGAGACCAAAACCAGTGTTTTGGTTCTGAGGGCTGTGGAGCTGTGAGTCGGATGCAGCGCTCTGGTCCAGCTCTGGATTTGAGATTCCTCAAAGCTTGGGAATGTTTGGAGGGGTTTTTATTTTTGGTCTTAACCCCATCGCACTTTCAAGCTCTTATGAACCATGTTCGTTCCGGCCGGTCTCTTAAGCTACAGCCCAGGAGCATCATGGCTGTTGCTATCAACATGCAGTCATCATTACTGCTACCATTAGCTCGAGCCTGACATTCTTGCTTTAATTAATCTGATTATATTTAATAATAAATTGTAGTAACCTTTTCACCATATTTTTAACCAGTGAAGCTGCTAATCATTTTTGCAGGTCAGTTCTGCAGGCATTCAATGAGAAAGGGATTTACCTTGCTTGGAGGCAGCATTAATCCCTCCCTGAAAAGATGACTGCATTTCTGGGATCATCAAACTAATCTGACTTTTTTATTATTATTTGTAGTGCACTGAAGTAAACTGTTACAGGCCCAAAAGGAAGTGATTTCTGGGAAGTGGTTTGTCACCCACGTGGCCGATGGGTTTGAGGTAGGCCTGCTGTTCTTTTGGTTCTCTTTGAATTGGTCAACTGACAGCTGTATACCTAAAGCACGGAAATGGTAGCTACACTGAGGAGTTTGCAGTATACGCTGTAAGAACATGCTTACATAACCCCTATTTCTATTCATAAAGGTTTATGTGGGTCTATATTGAATTATGCATTTAAAATTAATCCACCGAGGCAGCCCACTGAGATGCCACTTCTCATTTAGTAACTGCATTAAGGACTTTGTGCTTCATTTAGAAGCTGTGAGAAGCTTGCTTTGTGCTGTGGCGAGGAACTGGCCTGCCAGATTCCAAGTGGCTCTTAGAGGGGTTCGAACGACCACCTCTCAGTCTGCCTTTCCGTGTTACTGGTAGAACTCTGCTCTTGACTCGTACGAATTCTTGGCTGAACCTGACAAACCCAACCGACTTGGGTCAGTTCTTAGGGAACATGAGTGAAGATTTTCTTTAGGGGTTGTAAACATCTGATCCTGCCCTTACAAGGCCATATGTCTCAGAATGAGCAGACATACACGTTGGGTTTTTCTACCAGCAGCTGTAACTCACGTTGATTAGATGTCGTGCTTGTGTCATTTTCCAGACCATTGCAGAAGGGTCAAGAGCACTTTGAGATGTTGGCATGGATTTTGCTCTAAGAAATTTGAGACTCTTAGCTCTTCTTATCTGCATTCTCCTAAGAGCAATTCTGCTCCTAAAATGACTGGGGAGGGACTTTTTATAAGGGCACGTAGTGACAGGATGAGGGGAAATGGTTTTAAACTGGAAGGGGGCATATTAAGACTAGATACTAGGAAGAAATTCTTTACTGTGAGGGTGGTGAGACACTGAAACAGGTTGCCCAGAGAGGTTGTGGATGCCCCCTCCCTGGAAGCATTCAAGGCCAGGCTGGATGGGGCTGGGAGCAGCCTGCTTGACTGGGAGGAATCCCTGCGTATAGCAGGGTGGTTGGAACTAGGTGATCTTAAAGGTCCCTTCCAGCCCAAATCATTGTATGATTCTGTGACTGCCAAATGGCATTGTGAGGCCCTGGGCTGTGTCTGAGTTAAACTTCTTTAGCTTCAAAACCAAAGCGTATCAGTTCTGCAGATTCACACTATGATGTAAAGCACAGATTGAGCTCTCCACATGACCTGTCTCATTCATCGTTGGTGCAGGGGATGCCTGCCTTTGCTGATTCTGGCAAACCAGTTGTCTTCCCATTCTGCAGTTATTATTGTTTTTATTTTTAAGATAACAGGTTTTGACCTTAGTTTAACAAAAATTGCTAAATCCTTAACAAGCCTTTCTGTTTGTATTTATCATTCTGTGAACTGTGCTCCTATTGCCAAAGTATTCAAGTGTCTCTTGAGGATGTGAGAAGTCAAATCTGCAAATGCAAGTTTGCTGTCATATAGAGGGGGTGCTAGAAATCTCTGCAAAATTGGTTGAAAACCAGCCCCTGGTTGCAAACTTACTGAAGATGGTGGACAAGCAGTGCAGTTTTGTATGTGAAGCCTCCCTGGAAAACCAGGCTAAAAGTACCAGTGGTTGTAAGAAGAACGTTCTCTCATTTATGCATTTACAGTCAGCAAGCGTTTTGCTGGTTTGCTTCTTTATTTTTGCGTAAGAGAATTAACGTGTGATTTACTAGAGGGAAGCTAAATTGAAGAAAAGGATTTTTATATAAGTACAGAAGGTGCTTAAGTCCCCTGATCGTTTTTATCTGCAAAGGGATTAAATCCCATCATCTCCATCCCGCTGCTGTAAGCCTCACGTCTGTGGCACGCCTGGCGTGCTGCCGTGGGTGAGAGGTGCACTGCTGCAGTCCCAGGGTGGGCTCTGGCTGTCAGGGTAGGTGCTCGGAGTGAGATTTGGTAGGTAAGGGGAACTGCATTTGAAAGTAATCTTGCCTTGACCAGGTCTGCGACACGATTAGAGCTGACATCCTTGGCGTTATGGAGGTGCCTCAGCGATCTGGTGGAGAGCTGGATGTCTGAGTACTGGGGGATCTGAAGTGCAATTAGAAAACAATGAAGATCTCGGGGAAAAATAATTAGCAATGATTAAAATAGTTCAGAGCCATTTTTCTTTATATTCTCACCATTTTAAAGACAGTTCATAGGTTGTCGGTGGTTTTTTTTTTTGGTATGCGTGAGTTTAGATTAACAACAAATAAGAGCATAAAATTAAATGTTTGTTTTAATATGTGAAAAGCAACTGGTTGCATAACTGTGAAGTTATGAAACCTATATTTTTGTCCTCTGCATCCTGAACATCTGTGGCCTGTATTTAAATGCGCTTTTCATCTTCAGTTTGAAGAAACAATGTTTAGCCTGAAGACAAAAGTGATCTGTATGGTGAGATCTGCTAAACTGTGCAGTCGAGCTTCACTTGGTAACAAAAAAGGCATTTTTATGTGCGTTCTAATTTAGAAATTGTATTCATTTGATAGTTTAAATACAGCTAAGAATACTCTGGTGTTGTGAACAATCTGAAGAATGTTAGTATTAAAGATGGAGGGACTGTAGCTTAAGAGGAACAGGTGCACGGGAACAGAAATGCAGGGCCATATTGTGCTATCAATTTTTAAGCAGAAATCCATACTGATTCCAACTGGGAGTCATTCTGCTGAAATATTGATGGAAGGATATGATACGGCCCATGGGCAGGAAAGAACAAAATGAGGAAAGTAAAGCAAGCCAGTACCAGCAGAGAAAATAATGTGAAACGTGGAAGCGAAGGGAATGAGTAACTTTGGGAGCAACATTCCTGCAAAATCAGGAAAATGATGTGGAAAGGTTATACGTAGACTGGCAAGGAGATGCACCTTTCCTGCAGCACTGCGCACAGCCAGATCGCTTCAGCCCAGATTTGCAGCTGCAATCTGTGTTCTGCAGTTGGTCCACAGGATTGACTAGATGAGGTTTCTCTTTCAGCCAACCTCCAGTTTTCAAGACTTGTAATTCAGATCCAAATGCTAATCTGCATTTGTGACTCAGAAATCTCTAACTGGCAGCCTTATTATAGAGGGAAAAGATGCTGCCTTCGTGTAGAAATAACAAGGTGAGGTTTGAAGGATGTGCGTTAGCATCTCTTAAAAGGTTGGGAGTCAAAAACTTCTGCAGTATTTGCTTCCACTTCATTGTAACTGTTAAAACATATTGGTGTTCATATAACATCTAACATTCTGAGCTGGAAATCAAGATGTCTGCAAATGTACCCTGATGAAATCAAGGCAAGTTACACAGTTCCACTTTTAAAACAAAGCTGTTGCTTGAAGTAAATCTTAGGTGGGGTTCCCAGGTACAACCCTGATGAGATGCCTTGTGATGTAATTACACTTTGCTCCACATACAGTATCATTTATTGCCAAGGGGTTATGGAATTCTAAATCTCCGGTTTCTGCTGGCACATTATGAAATAAGTGGAGGTCTGCCTTTCTTAGGATAGGTGATTCGGCACTAACCAGTCGCTCTTCCCCATGGTATTGACCAAGCTGGTGTTTCAGCTCACTGAACCGAAGATGGAATTATTTCCATCCACTATGAAGACAGAGCTTCTACAGCATTTCTGCCAGAGATACGGTGAGTATGTGTGTCAGAGTTCTCTAATGCACTGCCATTCATTTCCTCACATTGAATGTGTAGATTAAAAAGGGTACAAAGAAGAAACTACGGAAACTTAAGATGTCAATAATACAGATATGCTTGCAGCAGCCAGCAATTCCTCCGTTTAAAAAGAATGTTCCAAGATGTAAATTTCATCATTCTCTGAAATAGGGAAGACATTTAAAGAGCATCTGTGGATGAGTTTGAGTAAGTTTGTTCTGTGAATCGCTTGAAAAGAAAAGAGACTCCTGACGTATTGCAACAAATTGTTCCCAGCACTTCAGCTTCATACACTAACTGACAATGCAGAGGAAGCAACACAATATTGGATGAACCTGTTTCAGAACGTTGGCTCGGACCACAAAGCAAGTAATTAACAAGCTGAATGAAGCATTTAAGCCCACGCCTTATCATTTATGTAACTAACCTTTGAGTTTTGGACTCACTGGTATGCTGCAGTGAAGCCTACACAGTGTTTCTTTTATGTGTGTGTATTAAGCAAATGGGAAATGCATACCCTGCCATTTGTTTTTCACATTTTCAGCGCTTATCAGAGTTCTCTGCCTGAGTGATCTTATATTGCAAAAATGTACGCCTCTCGGTCCTCTTTGCTGCAGTGCAGCGTCAATCCAGATGAGTTTCGGCCTTGTTATGTGTGTGGGGGGATGCAGTCTACTTTTCAGGGTGCTCATGAGCTCGTTTAAAGCATGATTAGTGGCACCAGAAAAGAATTAATCGAATGCCGCTTTTCTCCAAAGAACAAAAAGAATGGCAGGGAATGCTGCAAGCCCCTTGCTTCTGGGGGCAGCCTCCACCAGCAGCTTTGGAAGCAGAACAAGGAACCCTGTAAGCTGAGGTCACTGGTTGAGAGGTCTGAAAAGAAGGCGCTTCCGTTCTTCTAACACATCTGTTTTTCCCATCCTGAAAAATGCTGGGCATATGAGACTGCTTATGACAACACCAGCTTCCTACAGAGCATCTAATATTTAACAGTGGCACGTAGCATCACCTCTGCTCTCAGGGAATGAGTCATTTTGCTTACAAATTCCCCTGCTTTCGTCTCTCCCTCCTGTTCTTTCCCCCATTGCTTTATAACCAGACTTATTTGGAGCCCTTCTAAGACAAACACCGTTTCTCCTTGGCGGGAGGGAAATAAAACAGCATACTTAACATGGTTATATAACACACTGCTACTCATGCCTAAAATGAGGTCATTTTGATTAATATATTTATCTGGTGTGCAGCTGTAACAGGAGATATAATTGTGGTTAAAAGCACCGTTTTATTTAGTCTCTTTGCAGTGCAGGATTCACTTTTTGTAACTAATATCCCCAGACTCGATGGGAGCTATTCGTTAGTTAATGTGCTAATTGGTGCCCTTGGGCCATATCCTAGCCCTCCAAACCTTGGACAATCTTCATGGCACAGAAAGACAACTTCCTTTCTCTCTTCTTTTCTCTCTAAGCAACAAAGTAAGAATTCTGCACTCATTATATTTATTAAGAAATAATCCAGTAAAGTACATAGAAGCAGGAAAGAAAATGTGGGAGAAATGAAGGTGCTATGAGCTGTCAGGGACATAGAGGAGCTTAGTGTGATGAAAATGGTGCACATAAAATGTGAGATTCCTTCAGGGCGACAGTGTTGCTGGATGATGGAGACAGTAAAAAGAGCAGAGGGGAGTGATGAAGGCAGTGACATGGGCTGGGAGAAAAGCTGAGCAGCATGCTGCCAGTGGCTCCAGCATCATCGACGGGAATCGCAGAGCTGGTAGGATTTGCTTTTGGAATACAAACAGATGTATTTTTCTTTGGGGAAGTGAATTGCCATTCTTCAAAGTTGTGACGCATCCGGTTCTATTTCGGTTTGATGACTCCTAACCAGACACATTAGGAGCTGCTGCTCAGAAGCCAGCACTAAAAACACTGTGTTTTTCTCTTCCCTTCTTTCTGGCAAAAAGCTCATTATTCAAGTGCTTTCTCTAACCTCTAGTTACCCTGGTTGCATAACTGGAAAGCAGCATCCCACCATGCACTTCTGCGACCCAGTTGTGCCTTTCCAGGAGTGACTTTATGAGTTATGAAAGGTGTGTCTGCCAAATTGCTACAGAAACATTTACTCTACTGACCCTGATTTCCCAAATATTGTATAGCCGGCATTCACTCAGGAGTGAAAAACAGCGTCAAGCACAAAGAAAATGAATTCAGCTCTGCTGAAAATGCTTCTGTATGTTCTTTAGCCTTGGTGGAGCTTGGGCTTCTCATTGATAAAAAAAAGTGCTTGTAGAAACCATTTTTAAGTCGTGAATGCTTCAGTAATCCTTCAAAATGAATTTCAGATGGTACGCTCAGTACTAATAGTCACAGCGCAAATCATTGAGTCATCCATGGAAGAGACTGAATGCTAATTGCTTTGTTGAACGAGCTTACGGCCTAAATGGTGATGTTCCGAATTCAGATTTTCTAGGCTGTCTGCAGACCTGCTAAAATCCTTTCACATCGTTGTGCCACCTATGACCACATTTCCTATACCTGCTAAAACCTCCGTGCGGATGAAGCTGAACTTCTCATCGAACACATAGAGAAAACCATTTATTACTAGTATTACTTTTACAAAATCTTCCTGCAGCTCATAGAAAAGACAAAAAAAGCCACGTTTTTTTTGTCATCACATAATACAGCATAAGTCAGTTATATAAATAAAGTCACTTACATAAATAGCTTAATTCTCCTTTCATTATGGCATTATAAGTCAAGAGCAGATCTACTGTGAGAGAAGATGCTATGCTGGCACAAAGCTGCTAGCGACGGCACGCTCATTCAGGCTGTCACTTTTGCTTTAGCAGCCTGAGAGCTGTCTGTCAGAAGAGGTAAACTGTTCGGTGTGTGGCACCTGAGGGCTACGCGTGGCAAACCCTGCTCTTTGACGGTGCTCTGGTTCTCAGGTAGCCTCCGTGTGTTCATTTTTGGCATCAGTATAGAGCTTTGCTGAGCGGCTAGTTAAAATACAGCTGGGGAAGAAGGCCTGATGACATTACCGCCCACTAGGAAGCACGATTTCATCTGTTCTATTGTGTGATTCCTGGAGTTCTTAGTGGCTGCTGATAGAAAGTTTGCTCAGTTTGAAAGCAACACGGGTTTAAGAACGACGGCGACAACAAAGCCTAGCCCCACACTCCTTTACAAACTAAGCTTCTATTCTCGCTTCGTGCACGTGGCCAAGATGGCGGCAGGCAGCACACCTCATGTGTGAAGACAGAAACGTCGCAGTGCTTAAACTCAGTCCTACAGAGAACCACAGCACACCGATAGATGCCCCAGGACTTTGTGACACTTCATTGAGAGAATTAACAGCACGTTACAGCTGAATGTCAGAATGCTCAAAGTGTGGGCAGAGCAGCCAGGCACTGCCGTGGGCCGAGCCCTGATCCCAGCCCAGCCATCATGGCTGTGGCATCAGGAACCACGCGGGGCAGTGAAGGCTGATTGTTTGCACTTTTTGATGGATGTTTTAACATGAAACGTTATGTAATTGACTTCAGAATACTTCACGAGTCCGTTGAATAAATCTCTTGTAAAGCGTGGTGAACAAGCTGGGAAGTACATTTGCTACCCTGGATTTATTTTTTTCTGCTTTAAACTGCAACTAAAAGCCATTCTTAATTAAGGCTTTCAGAATTAAGACTGAGAACTGAAAGGAATAATTTACCCACCGTGTTCCCAAGCAAAGCTTCAGCTTTGGCTGTTTCCTGATGGAAAAGCACTTCAACCAAAATACTTCCCTGCTCAGATTCGTATTTTTGTTATAGAAAACTGCAGCCCTGACATAATTAGCTGTTGGCTTACTAAATACAGCCTTCAGGCTGTGCCCCGGATTCTAAAATAAACGCAGGACCTGAGCAAGCTTACATAAGAGAGCAGAGAGGCAATCTCTGGTGCTATAGGTGATGGGATTGGAGCAGCAGAGCGCAGCCATGGCACACAGCTTGCGTTGGTGACGAGGTAAAGGAGCAGCCCATACGTATCTAAAAGCTAAATTTTGGTGGCTCTTCCACATTTTCAGAAGGATAAACTGTGGAGCTGTTCTCTCAATCTTGGATTTATGAATAAAAGTCCTCTTTTTTCAGCTTTTTCTGTCAGCTGAGGACTTCAAAAGTGCTACAAAGCTTCTGAGGGGTCCTTACTGAACACTGTGTTTTCATGGGTTATGGGCACAGCTTAGCAGGCAGCCAGGGCTCAATCTTCCAGGCCAAGGCTGCTTGTGGAAGGCAGCCTGGCTGTTGTTTTCAATCACAGAAACAGTGGCAACTCACTAAAGCAAACAGTACATGGGAGGCACCGAAGGACAGGGAAGCACATAGTGCTGGAAGTCAGGCCCTCGGCGCTTCCCATCACCCTTACTCTTCTACAGCAAGGAGAGAAAGTGCTCTGGGGGTCCCTTACAAAGGCTGAGCTTTGGGCAACCACCTTCCTTCCTGCAGGCTCCTTCCTTCACATCAGATGGTGCTGTGTGGCTGTAGGATCTAAGATTTATTCTTTGTTCCTTTTTCTAAAACACCTACAAAAGCAGCTCACGTGTCACATTGGTTCATGCCTGATGTTCTTTGTTATGCAAGCCAAAGAGTAAAGAACACAAAAATTTTAATTTGCAAACAATGCTTCACACAGACTTTGTTGGTACAACGTAATTGTAAGTACATCTACAAACAAGTACAGGTTCTTTGGACTACGATTTTTTTTTTTTAATATTTTATATGACAATGTGAACAAATCTGGAAGAAAAACAAAGTACTTCAACCTTACGTCGAGGTAGCTGAACAGCACTCTGTTCAGTGATATGAGAGTTTCATTTCAAGTTCGTTACAGTGCACAAAAAGGATGTTTTTACAAACAAATGGAATATACAGGTCCACAAAGAGCTTTTTATTTTAGAATGGCTTGAGAGAGATATTTCTGGCACTCTTATAACCACGTAGCTTGATGGAATTAAATTGGACGAGTATATGGTGCCAAATTAAGACATCTTATACAGATAGTTTGTTCCTCCCCATTTTTGTACTTCTCCATCCCCAACGGGGAATTACAGAAGCTAGTACATTGGTTTTGCTACACTTCTGCTCTGTAAACCTTTGTTCTGCAAATTTAAAGATTGAAAGGTGCATATGCTTATATTTATAAAATATATGGCTGTGACTCTCTTAAAAAGCTCGAGAATGGCAATAACAGAATACAGGCACTTCTATGTGAGGGTTACTTTAGACCTTAGGAAACTCCACCCTTAGTAAGCACTTCACATGACACCTGGATGAGTAAGTCAACGTAATAGCTCCATTTTTTAAAAATTATTTTTAAAGTATTATCCATCATTTTAATCCCGACAAAGCAGATTCATTCTTGCACCCAGACCATATTTATTTAACACAGCGTCTCAGAACAGCAACTTAGCTCAACTACCACCTTGCCGTAGCTCTGAGACTTTCAGCTGCTTTGGACTAAGCCCCAGACCACCAGATCTTAAGGATGTGCTGCGCCACTTACACATCAGGCTGGGAAGCTGAAAATACGAGCTCAGCCCCTGTTTTGCTTTCACCTAATGTTGGGCTCGGGGCAGGAGAGCACCGCCCTAAGCGCATACAGTTCCAGCGGGGCTGGTATGCATAAGAAAACTGCAATGAATTTACATTTATTTTTTAAAAGTAAGCTTGTGACCATTAATAAGCAGTGCTTTTCAGTACAGTCTGTCTGTCTGTCACTAACTTAAACACCAGCAAAGCTTCAGCACCAAGCAGGATTCATCAAAAAACCATCTATATAAAGACTAAATTTCACAAAGCTCTTTCTCTACAGCGCAGGTGAAACCAGACCTGCTGCATCCAAATCCCAATGACTTTATTTAATTAAAGTAATCTTTGGGTGAGGAAATCTATGGTTCAGGTGTCCTGCTCGCAAGCAGCCGCACAGGAGGGAAACACAGGTCGGCCAAGCAGCATGACAGCTTGTTTCTTATTGCTAATGCCATGGAAGAGATCAGCACTTTAAATTTAAAAATAAAAATAAAAAGGAAAAAAAGAGTACTGTACAACTAACACTGTCCTAGCATCAACCGGAACTACAACCATCATTTAGATTTTATCGCACCAATTTATCATTTCATTATTAACACTAATAAACTACGTTCTACAGCTGGATCTGAGCTCCCTGTCAGGTTGCACAATGTCACTTGATAATCCAGCTGTGCCTCAGGATTACAGTTAAAGCTCAGCATGCCAAGACAACAGCTGTTCTCATAGAAACAGCCCCTACACAAGGCAATGTAAGTCAGTGTTATACAGAAGTCTATCTATACCTGGGAAAAGGAAAATTGATGTAATTTCCTCCAGAAAACTCGTCTGTTTAATTAGAAGCTATATATGTGCAGAGAAAACTGGAAAGGTGATACAGCCAGCCTTTGCTATTTGATGTATTTTGTTAAATATTTCATCTACAGAAGTGTGACAAGATTTCAGATGAATCAAGTATAGCTCACAAATGCAAGCCCAATGCTTTCAGGTGGTCTCCAGCTGCCTGGATGGCTCATCACCATATCTTGCTTGGATCTTCCTATTATTGGCTTTACTCTCCATCACAGGAAAAAAAGAGGAAACTGACCACATTTCCACGAATATCAAAGATTTTCTGGTTTTAGTAATCGTAACTTAGTGATCTAGGGTCAAAGGAAACGACTTTCCCTGAACATAATAGCAGGAAGCCTATGCATTACTTATGGCTTCACAGCACAAGAGTCATCACTACTTCTAACCACAGAGGAAATATAAATCCAAGAAGTGCGTTTTTTTCCTCCTCTTTTTTAATAAAAGCAAGAGTGGCTGAGATAAAACAGGTGCCTAGAACACAATGAAGCATCAATAAAATACCAGCCCCAGTTAGATGCAATCAATGCTGTTTCTATAATTCAAGTGAAGGTGTTTCAGTCTGCTCAGTTGTTTATTTATGCCTGTAATAAATGTTGCATTTACAACTTGGTGCCAATTAATACAACTGAAAAAATCACCAACAGCATGGCATAACGAGAAGTTGTATTTGTAAAGCTCATTACTGAAACCACCACATCAATTCACTGAAGGCTAAGGCCACTCCTCATCCAGCTTTTACTGGGCAGGCTTGCATTCTCGAGGAAACTTGTTTCAGAATTTCTTTTTCCTCTGAAGGAACGCATGAACTACCCATTAACCCAGGATGTGTGGCCACAGAGCGGTCCCAGACTGAACTTCTTGATGGAGTCAATTTGCTGTGCGTACGCAGGTCACCTGCATGCATGGTAGGCAGTAGTTGGTGTTTCCAAGTCGCACCAAGTAGACTGGGGGCTCACAACACAGCGCATGTATACGCAGGTTTCTGCTTAGGAAATTCTGGCAGCTTTACTCAAGTCTAATAAAGAAAGACAATGTTCACTTACAGAATCGAGGATTCTTTCCATGGCGATTTCTGAATTAACAAAATAATGAGTATGCAGAAGACATGCAGGAAAAGAACAGCAAGATCAATGAGAAAACAGTATGAAATAGGTATCTGAGATTGTTTTCTCACAGATACAAGGAACTACGTGTTAGCTTTCTATAGGAGCAACGTGGACTCCTTATATTACGCATAATACATAATGGTTTAAGGAAGAATTGCATTTAATGCAGTTTCACTTCCAAACAAGTAGGAACTTCTTTTGACTCATGAAGACAAATGTCACAGCAGGTCTCAGCCACCATACAGTTGTTGTTGTTCAGAGCATGTATTCTATACATTGTTCATTGAGAAGCATGGAAAGTACCACCTACAGAAGATGCCAGAAGGAGTGCAGCAATCTAGCAGTATGGAAACGAGCTGTAGCATTTCTAGAGCAGCTAAATGCAAACGCAGGATGCATATTCCATTTGCGTAACAGAGCTGAAATGTGTTTGTCTTCCATTCTTTCTCTGGTACCCTTATGGGAAAGTCCTATAGAATTTAACAAGAGGGGGAATACACGATATTATGGAAACCTGACAGTACAGAAGTTACTCTCAATGCGTATTCCTGATGAAAGAATGATGGTGGGAAAAAAAAACACACGCATGGAAAACTGACATTAAATTCTACTGCATTGTTCCATAAAGGCATGGAATGGCCAGTGGTGTTGTCCTGGGTAAAAATAACAACGAAAATTGTAGCATTCCACAACAGTTTTGGTTTTTTGTTTTTTTGGGTTTTTTCCTTCCCCCCACACTGAAATTAATGAAAGTCAGAGTTGGCCCCATGGAAGATCAACTCCAGAAACTGGCAGACAGAAAGCAATAGAAGGCGCAAAAAAAATTAACTGTTGATTTAAACAAAGCAAAAAAAAAAAAGAAGTTAATGCTATTCTCATTTTTGTCTTGTTTTTACCTGCTTCACAGCTAGAAGCAATCATTCAAAAAAGTCACTTGTTTTCCTTAGGAGTTAACTACTCTTAGCAACACTACTCCATCTCTGCTAAGAGAAGCGTAGTGGCTGGGCAGGGATTTGAAGCTAACAGAAACCTGAAGATTGGGGTGAAATAAATAGCATTTATTACAACATATTCCTTCTCATGTGGTACAAACTGCCCTGTTAGTCCTACAGTTCAGAATAACCCCCCCTCCACCCACATACACAAACTCCAAAACCAAATCCCCAGCACTCCAGAAGTGAAGCTAATCTCAACAGCAACCGGAGTTGATATAAAAAAAATAATTAAAAAAAATCTGTCCATCTACAATGAAACGCCAACACTTCCAGTTTTGTTTTTAGGAGGCTGAGCCTTCTGTCAGCAAATCCCCACTGGCATCGACTGATCCATGCCTTGTCTTAGCCAAGCACTTCGACACCCGCGCTCACGGTTAAGGATGTGCTTGGCTGCACCGCGCTATCAGAGCCCTAGTTACCAGCAGAGAGTCAAGCTCCAACAACTGTGCATGAGCTCTCAGTCTGTGTATTCAAAGACATCACGGCAGGCTGTTTCGGGAGGAAAAAACCTTCTCAGGCTACAGTAGGACTGGGGACAAATAGAAAAACATTCAAAGTATTTGAACAGAAATAGCTGAAAAATGATCAAAGCAGTTTTTTGTGCACTGCTAGAATCATCGTTTTCCCCCCCCCAGTTGTACATACAGGATAAAAACACTATAAATAGAGCAGCTCACTTTCCTATAGAGGATGAACACATAAATAACACACATTTTGAAACAAAAAAAATCATAGTGCAAAAATAAATTATCAAACGGAAGTCGTGAACATTGTTACACACAATGCTATACAAAACCTGAACCATTTGGAAAAGACCTCGCAGATCATCGAAATAATGCATAAACATTATTAATTCTGCTTCACATTAAACTGCACAGTTCACCCTTTACCCACTACAAAAAAAATAAATTAAAAAACCTCTTAAGCTTTTTAAAAGGTTTATGGCAAACAAGATCACTTTTTGTTCTATCACATTTGTTATTAATTTAGCAGTGCAGTAATTGAATAATCGTCTCAGAAACTGAGTTCCAAATGGAAACTATTAAAGTATCCATAAACATCCCTTGCTCGTTTTAACTTATTTTCTTTGAAATTCAGGCTGGAAACATCCTGACACAAATCCGTAAGACGTTATTGCAGTTAGATGAAGTTACAAGAGACACTCTACAGTCAAGTACTGCGGGAGACTTCACAGCTCTCCTTCTCACCGTCACCGTGATCTTGTACGAGACATGAATGTAAGGACACGTCTGATGCCATTCAAGCGGTCTTTGAGGGACTGCATGGCAAGGAAAGGGAGCTGGGCTCTGTTCTCAAGTGGAAGGACAGCTAGGACCCACCAGCACCAGGCCGGCCCGTTTGGGTTAGCCTGCAGTAAGGGGAAAGAAGCAGAGGTTGGGATACAAGTACATGGCTAGGGCTCAGCTTTGCAGATTTTCTTTGAAAACACAGCATCTTGATAGCAGACTAGCAAGGAGAGTATCTTATTGCTAGCCTAATGGCTTGTGAGTACAGCTTGGCTTGAAACAAAAACTACAGCCAAGCTGCACCTTTCCTAAAAACAGGATGCTGGAGTGCTGAGATGCAATTCTTTTTTTTTAGCAAAAGTTTGAAGGTTGGGCCTTGTAGGGTCTTTTTCCCTATATTTATTATTGATCCAGTTCTTTGGGATTCCTGCATTCCTTCTTTGTACTTTATGATACTTGTTCATATTTTATTTCTGTTCTTACATCCTGTTCTTTCAAGATCCCTGTAATTTGCAGTCCTTGAACAAGAGTAATGAGTTCCCTTTCCTATTTTCTCTTACTCATTTAATTGGAGAAGTACATTAGGCAAAAAGGCATTTACAACTCCTGGGATTAATTGTGTGGGTTAAGTATTCTCATGAAGTTACCCACATTAAGTATGAGCTTTCTGTTCACCACAGTGCTACCACTGGTGGATGGCAACATAACCCAGATGCTTTGCTTATGCAGGATAAGTGACGAGCATTCTTATTTTCATCACTGAAGACAATGCTTCCCAGCTTATCAGCTATCCTTGCTACCTGTGTCTCTAAAGTTACATTAAGCCACCGATTCTGGATACCTGTGGGTCAGGATCCTTAGCTGGCATTGGACCAAAGTGACTGAGAATTCGACTCTTGAGTGCTTGCTTGAGTGAATTAAACCACATATATGCCTGATCGTAGACTGAATCATGGAGAACAAGTAGCGCAGCATAGTCTTGTCCTTGCACCTGAAAGAGTCAAAATGGGGGGAGGTTACTTTACTGAGATCTGCCAGCTGAGGAGGCCACAACATTCATTTTTAGGGTTTTCTGGGGTAGGGAGGGACAAAGGAAAAGAGCAAAAAATACCAAGGAAGTTCTAGGACAAATCAGGAATGCTAGCTTTTTTTTTTTTCTCCCCTAAAAACAAAACTTATTTATCCATTACTTCCCTTTTCATCTCATGTTCCAAAGCAAAGGCACACATCTGCAGGATAAACCTTCGGACTGCTATGGAAAATATTTTTCATAAACATCATGCAACACAGAACAAAAGATTATGAAAACAGCTGAAGTTCATTTAGCACCTCCTCTATTACAGAACTATGACATCTCCCAGCTTTAGCCATGACCAGTTAGTAAGCACCACAGATTGGTTTAGTAGAAACTGTTCCACAAAAGGCGTTCATCAAATATATGGGCTTAGAATGTCAGATAGCATACATTTTAAATATTTCTGTATTCACCTTTTGATCCTCGATGTACTCAATATCTGCTGTGTTGTAGCCATCACGCTGGCTGTGCTGTATCACCTTAAATCTCCTCTTGCCAATGCTGTCTACAACAGAGCGACCATCAGCAAAGAATTCAACATTTCTTATCTCCAGAATGCAGCCATAATCTGCAAACCTATTTAAATCAGAACAAAAGCAAGTAAACAACTCTTACTCTCTCCACCCTTAGTTCCAAAGAACTGCCACGTACAGCCAGTGGCTACCACACAAAGGTATTTACCGGTGTCAGCTCATTTCTATTGTTCATAGTACTGATCTGCAATAGCTCATATTATTCAACAATTGTTTTCAAAACTATCAGGAATATTCAGGCTGTCCAATCTGATTAACACAAACTACATGCTTTGGAATACAGATAATTTCTTATGAATGTTATACAGCTCAAACACTCTTTCTCTGTAACTCCAGCATGTTCAGACATTTTGTGCAGAGCAAGTGCAATTCACAATATTAGAACTACAGAACATTTTATAAAACCTATAAATACAAAGCTTCCCTACATTTTCAACAGATGTTACTTTGTAGGTAGGGATTTTATGTATGTTTTACTTCTTATGGTGCATATACCTTGTGGGTACACTCACTAAAGAAGGGAAGAAAGCTAACACAGGCATTAAAGTCCAGGCTCCTAAGACTGCCTGTAATTGGCTCGATGCAAATGCTCAGCCAGCCCTTAGGAAGGTCCTGTTCTACCTCTGCAGCATCCAGCGTGCTCAGAACAGTGAAGACAGAAGCGTATCCCAACAGTTTAACTACTTTCCTAATTTTTAAAACACACACCACCGTACCTTGCTGCTGTTTAAATTTGATGGTGTGTGACAAAGCACTAAACAGATTTCAAAACAGCAGAAAATACACCTCCTTTCCAAGTATTTTAAGAGGTCTGAGGCTCAACTTTGTGCAAGAACCCACTAGCTCCACGTACTTCAAGAACAACGGGCAGCTGTATTAGGCAGAATTCAGCTGCTCAGAAGAGCAACTTCAGCCTTCTCCATGTCTTTAACTGGTAGAGAAACTTCCCCTACTGGAAAACTATCAGAGACGACCATAGCTCAAACCTTTCTGCACCTCTCCCCGAAAAGCCTTGCTCCAGACTAAGTGGGGTAGACCAGATGGTCCAAGCATGCTGCTCACTCACCCCTTCACAGGGTCACTAATGCACATCCCAAACTGTTTGGTGCCAGTCTCCATGCACCTTCGAATCATCAGGCGGTAACAGGGCTCGAAGATGTGCAAAGGACATGGGACTGTAGGATAAGCCATTGTGCAGACAAATATAGGAACATTCTTATTTAGGCTGTAAGAAAGCACAAACCAGATGACATTTTACCAAAATACCGACAAGGTATAAAATACATCAATTTTATCCAAGAATGGTCTTCAGCATTTTCCCTACTCAGTAATTTCCAACCCGCAGCCTGTGCAACTGCTTCCACCCATTGTTTCACTCTGTGGCTTTCACAGAGGGCCACAAAGAGCAACCACATTACTTTACAGCCTGTCTGTACAGTAACATCCCAGATTTCTTCCTCTGTTTATTGTTTAGCACAGTGTGCTTTGAGTAAGCATAAAAAACCAGACTATTTCACCAGGGCCCTGTTCTCTTTAAATCACTGATACCAAGGATGAAGCTCAGCTGTCAGCATCTACTGGGTGGCACCCAGCCCGTGGCAGGGGTCAGACCTGGATGCTGGCAGCTCCCTCCCAGCCCAAGCCACCCTGTGATCTCAGTTTGTGTTCTGCAGCAGCAGGAGCCATTTGTTAGCTAACAGCAGCCATATTAGCAGAGGATTTTAAGGAAATGGATTACATACTTGGAAAGCTCTGCTATTTCCTCTTCATAGATCTTTCTTCTTTCAGTGAGTTCCTCTGGAAGATATCTAGCTATTAACTCCTCCATTAGTACTGTTTTGCAGTATTTCCTCATAGCCAAGCACTGCAGCAAGAAGCAAACAAAAAACCACAGTTATAGTGCCTACCATTTCAAAGCACGCACACGGCACTCATCTGTTGCTCCATTTTCTTATGTTTACAGCACATCAAAACCATCTTTTAAGCTTGCACCACCACTGAAGTTGTTATTGAACTATTCCTGACAGTGGGGGCATTGTCTCCGATAACCTGTAGGCGACCTGCCCAGCTTTCCCAAGTACAGGGCTGGTCACAAGGTCTGACCAGAGGAGACCATCTAAGCTCCACAAGTCACAGGAATCACAAAGACATTTGAAGTCACCTTTGTCTTAAGTTACACAAAACTTAATTTGAGTTTGGAGGGTTTCTGAAGGTGCTACTTGATCCTATCCCATGCTCTTGAATTTATGCTGAGAACATTTGAGCTTCATTACCTCCGAGAGCCCTTCTTTGCACAGGGGACACTTGGGGTTGTGATCCAGGCATCTCTCAAGACACTTGAGACAGAAGGTGTGTCCACAAGGCGTGGTGACAGGTTCATAGAAAAGCCTGGATTGGGAAATCCAAAAACAAGACAACAATATCGTGTACCGAAGTCACAGAAAAAGATGTTATCAAAAGCAGCTGTATTTATCCACTAATTTAGCTACTGACTGCCCCAGAGATAAAGTTGTTCCTTGTTTTTCGTTTCTTCATCTAACCCTTGTCTTTATTCAGCTAACAGCGTTTGTTATTGCTGCCTAACGTGAAAGGCAGCCCCTGAGCTCGCACTTCAAAGCATGTGATGCCTGCAGCTTCAGACAGGTCCAGGCTTCATTTCACTCAACTCAAGTGATACACTGAAAAAGAAGCCGGACCATCGAACTTATTCTAATGAAACCGAGCAACGCTTACACAGCTAGTAGTGTGGAACCCATGTGGTTACTTGGATGTGCAGAGCGAAGCACAAAATAGCTATTTTGCAGTAATAGGTCACACAAGTGATAACAAGAAAATGGATTATTACCAACTCTAACCTGGACTGGGAAAGCAGTTCCATTGGGATAGATAGATTTAACCTTCAAACTGCTTGTCTGCAGAAGTAATTATATTAAGTTCATGTTTCAGCCAGGAAAATACTTCAATCTATAAGGCTGGGATTTTAAAACAGCTCAGTGTCTAACCAGCTCATCTCAGGTACCTCTGTGACACTTATTTTTCACATGGAGACTTTTGGCTTATTACATTTATGTGATATTGCAAGTTAGGTTTCCTTCATACTAAGTACATCCAAGAGATGTAAATAAAAATTTCTCTCTTTTTTTTTTTAAAATACAAAACATCCCAAACTAGAAAGGAAATTGTTTGGCATAGATTTCATAGCATACTGTCTAAGCATTTTAGGGTCTCAAATAGTACTCCTCTCCTAATGTATTAAGTTTAGGAAAGCAGCAAACTAAGTCCCATTATACACGTGAATGTTATAAATGTATAAACCTATGTTTATTAGTATCTTTAACAAGATGACTACTTTCACACACAACTGGCTCCTTACAAGACTGCCACAGCCACCTTATTAAATGTCATTAGTTACTATAAATATTGACAATTAAGCAACAGAACACAAAGAAGAGTCCAAAATGCCACACCTGTTACTGCAATTAGACTGTATGGCTGAAAACCCTTGTTAGCTGCTTCATGAACAGAACTGCACTACGCTATTGTTTGACCTGCAGCAAATGTCAGGCTCTGCATTGTTTCAGTGAGCACTGGTTTACATATGCAATTATTTAGGAGCTGTTACTGGATCTGAAGACAAGAAATTCCTGTTGAGACGCGTGATCCTGCTCTGCCCCCACTGCAGCCACCAGCAGCTTTCGGCTGAACAGCAGAAAATGAGCATCCATTCTGTGAGCAATGCTTCCTCACTTCTCCTGGTGTTGCTTGGAGCATTACTTATTCTCTGCTTGCTGCTGGAGCCGATGTGGATCGATAACGTTTGGGCTGCTCCACCAGACAAGTAGGCTAATAGCAGCTCCCTGGGAGCAGGTCAGTGGGTTACTGGGTAATTAGTCCAAAGCGTCTTCAGATCCAAATCCAGAAAATACTCTTGAAGAACGTGGCAGGAAATAATTCTGACCTGCCATGTTAATAGCATGCCGAGAATCTAGCGACAGACCACACTCATTGGTGCGGTGTCACGGAGCTGCCGCCCTCCAGGCGTCGGGCCCCTGTGTGTGCACTGACAGCCACAGACCCAGCCGACCTCGAGCTCAGCGCCGTTAGCAGTGCATGGTAGTCTGCCTGTTTCTGATTTAACAGAGGATGAGGAAGCGGGGCTAATTAATTTCATTAAAAGCATCTGAAAAGCATTCTGTGGACATGATCCTAAACACGCACTCATTAAAAGCAGCTCGGACCCATTGTGTGGCTTTCTGCAAGAAGAAAGTGCTGCTCTGAGCAGTACCAGTGTTTTGACAGCTGCGTGCATTTCTGGAGCGCGTTTCAGCTGTGGGCAGATGGAAGGAGAGGGGCACATCTGATTTATCCCAGGCAGAAGCAAGTCTTTGCGGATTTTTCCCTCACAGATTTAAGTCTGAGATAAAGGGAGGCATAAGGAGGCAATCCCCTCTACAGCAAAGCACAGCAAAGCACAGCAGAGCCGCATTTGCCCAGTCACAGCCCTTCAGGAAAAAACCCACAAAGAGGCCACCTGCTATTCAAGTCATACGGTGCAAGATGAACCATGCCATACTGCGTAGGTAAACCTGAGACAGACATGAGCAGCACAATGCAGAAATCAAGACCCTTGTGAAACGCCTTCTCTATTTCCTTCTAGAAGTCAGTAACAAAACCCTACTTTTACTTTTTTTTTTTTAAATAAAACAAAGCCATCAGTAAAATAGATGACAACTCAGGAGTTTTGTTTGCTTTTAAATCAAGTCATTGCTGTCCCTAAGGCTAAATCTGTTATTTAACTGAAAGAACAGACAGCAAGACTCAGTAACAAAGGAAGTCAGTACATTTCTTGAGCAGCAGAGGAAAAACATGCTCCTAAGACCCACCTGGTGTAACAGCAAGAACATCATTTTATATGCAAACTTGGTGTGTTCATAATATTCATTAGCTATTTCATGCACTATATGATATCATACACAGCTCTATAAATTCCAAAGGAGAAACCTGTGGCTGAGTGCACTGCACCAGAGGGTGGGTGTGTATGACTGGAGGGAGGAGGCACTTCCATTAACGTGCTCAACTCTCACTGTGACCTCATGTCCTTCCCATCGCCAACTTGGGGCAGCCCAGCCATTCACCGTGATGTTCAGAACCAAAGGTTGAGAAATGCATTAATGGAAAAATAATTCTAATAAAAACCAGTTTCAGGTCAGTGGGAAAACTACCTACCAGCCAAGCGAGAAGATCTCTAGATCATAAAAGGGAGAGATTTTCTATCAGCTCAAGACATCCACAAGGAAATAATGAATACCTCATACAAAGGGAGCAGTCCAGATCTGATGGATCCACAGATTCAAACGGAGTATGTTGCCCAGTGCTACTTCCCTTAGCATCGACTGTATCTAGCAACAACAATAAGAAAACACATTACCTTACGATTGCACACTGCTACGAAAGCATAACCAGCCTGTGCAACCACAACCAACGTTTAAACACTGATGTGCAAGCTGCTGAACCACTGAGCATCACTGCAGTATTTCCTACACAAAGCATCACATCCAGCTCCGGCACAAATAAGCCACCTGTCCTTAACTGCAGTGACACTACGCCAGCTTACAGAGCACTGAATTTAGTCCTGCATTAACAACATCAAAACACCCTGTGCCAGAAGTCTGAGGGGGAACAAGTTTTTCTGTCACATCACTGTAAATATATCCCACACCATGAGAAGAGGCTGCACCTCAGGTGTTTGTGCAAACAGAACTCATGCTTTTAAACATCTTTTAACTGACTCAGAAAGAGGCAAAAGCATGCATGGCATTAATGTTTCTTACAAGATCCAGAGCTCTGCCAAAAAACAAGCACTTGTCTCAGCTCCCCTAGCTGCCTTTTTAGACTAACAGTCACTTCTACAAGATGCATTCCACGTTAGTACAAAAAACAAAGTGCAATTTGGATCCTTTTCCTAGCCTTTTACGCAAGCAAAGATTCCACCGCTGGCACGTCAGTTCCACATACCTTTCTTCAGGAGCTTGCAGGGCACCTCCGCAGCCCTCGCCTCCTCCGAGCAGCCCTTCCTTTTTAGGAGGCCACGCTTCTCAGACACGAGGAAGGCAGGCTCTGGCACGGAGGTGGGCTTGTTCTCCTCCTCTGAGCAGTCCTTTCTACTCTCTGTGATTTGTACGGACTTTCTTAAACTGCCAGAAGCAGTTACATTTGGTTCCTCTTGAATGGGAAAACCCTTCTTCTGTTCCACATTTACCTGTTCCAAGAGAGGGCTGACGTTAGAACATCCATCTTCATCCACTTGGTAAGGAAAAACACCCAAGCCTGTCAAGCCCTTCAAGCTGTGGCTCACCAGGAAGGACTCTGTAGCTCAGGAACAGCAGTTTGAGGATTGCTCTGTAGGGGCATGGCTTTAATGCCAGATGAATGCAGGCAACACCCACCCCCTGGTACCACTCAGTACTTTCAGCCCCTGTGTGTGGCTTTACTGCTTGCTCTTGGAACTCAATTCAGGCAGAGATCTGTCCTAATCTCAGGTTTAATACACTGCTATCACTTAATCTAAGGAACAATATGTACTGTTTATACCACGAGGATGGTACCAACCATCAAAGTGACCAGAACTACATGAGTTTTATTCTAAAGGTATTCAAAAAACGTTTAGATATAGCGTTGAGAGACATAGTTTAGTGGGGTTATTAGTGGTAGGTGGATGGTTGGACTAGGTGATCTTGTAGGTCTTTTCCAACCTAGCTAATTCTATGATTCTATGATTCTAAGGAAGCAGTATCAACACCAAATTGACAGCAGGAAAGAAGAGGCACAGAGCTTCCCTCTGTAAGACAGACTCCTTTCACAAGGGATCAAACAACTGCTGCTGCTCCTATTGTGGCACAGAGCAGCCATGGGACATCACGGACCTGCCTGTCACATCCACTCCCCAGATGAACCCGAAAGCAGATACTGCCGTGATGTTCAACATGCAGAAAGATGAGTGAGCTGTCCCTCAGAAGACTGACTTTGTGACAGGGTCCTGTGGGAGGGTTTCCTTTCAGAAGAGTCCTTCCAGAACACTGCTTAATCCTTCTCAAGCTCAGCAAGGCTGAACAAAACCCACCACTTCTGTTTCCAAGGACCAGTAAAGTTTTCCCCTGCAGGTATGGTATAGGCAGACTGTATCCTCAAAGTGCAGGTTTTAATGAAGGAAAAGTGGTCCTTACCCAAACCCACAAACTTAAACCTCTCCAGCTGTTCTCAGCACTCTGGCTGTGAGAACAAACTTGTACAGCAGTGTAAAATACATTAGCTAGTTCACAAGGGTCTCTCAGTGTATAGAATGAATCTGAACACAGGATGATTTTTTTCTGACAAATGGTCAGATACAGTTCAAGCTAAAACCCCAAATTTGGGCATTCTGAGGCCTTGGAGGGCATCCCAACCCACATGGCTGAGGCCCTGCTCTCCTGCCAGCTGCCTGGATGGGCTACAGACAGGAGCAGTGCCCGCTCAGTGCCTGCATACAGTTTATAAAGAAGTCAGTTCAAGAGACTTCAGCAGGTTCACATTGCTTTTTATGTCCTGTAAGGCAGTAAGTCTGAGAAAACACATCATCCCATCTCCCAGAGATGAAAAGAAAAGGCTTCCCCACGTGAACACAGAACACACAGCAAAATGAAGAACCACACAGCAGACTCATTCGTTACCTTGAGCAACCTCTGTAGGGCATGGCTGGTGCCTCCAGATCCCACTGAACTTAGGAGGTTCCCCTTTAATCTAGAGTGATGTGACAACAGCTGCAGGATATCGGGTAAGTGTTCCTGAGCATTTCCCGGGATGAGTGAAAACAAACTAAGTAGAAGCTGTGATATAAAACAGAATACTTCACTGCTTAGTTCGTTCCTCACAACCTCTACATGACAAAGCAAGTAATGGAGTAGCTGACAGTAATACCCTTTTTTTTTTTTTTTTTAAGAAAAAAAAATTTTTAAAGAGCCCTTCAGACGGGGATGAGAGAAAAATGGCAAAGCTGGTGCAGTGCAGGGCCCCCGGACAGAGCCATTTTGGGAGCTCAATAAGCCCATGAATCATGGACCACCCTCCAGTTACACGCACACCTCTGTCCTCTGGCTCATTGCTCAGAGGCCCCCACCACCTTGTTTTTGTTGTTAAATTTGTTTTCTGCACATCAGAAACTTTCAGCGGATTTTATGGAGCACAGAATGCACTCATCTCACAGGCTTCACCCACGTGCACTTATGTGGTTCCAATCCACTAAGTTGCAACTATTTCTAATTCATTTATATGAGAATGTAAAAAAAAAAAAAAAACTACAGGCAGCAGAAAAAAATGCCACTCTTTCATTCGCTATCAGAAAATGGGTGAACCTGCATCAAGCAGCAGCTTGTGGCCACCTGCAGGCACATCTCAAGTGATCATGAAAGAAACGGACTATGGGAAGTTCTCACATTTCAAGAAACAAATTTCAACTCAGTGCTGAGGTGATTCTATTGCAGGCTGAGGAAGCTGCAGGACAGCTCTGATCCCACAGCATGGACAGGCAGTTAGCAGGGGCAGAACATCACAGCTGCACCCAAAGAACTTAGTAAAAAGCAGATGTCATTGTTATGCAAACAGCCTTGGAAACGGCCCAGGAGGACATTGCATCACGGATGAACTCTGTCTGATGAGTGCACAAGTCATTCTGCCGGCCGTAAGCAGCCACGTTTTTCTCAGATCCCCACCGCTTGAAACTGGGTGTCTTGGACAAAGCTGTTTGGGGTCTGAATTTAGAAACACAGCTGTTTGTTCTGCTCTAGTGCACAGCAACTCTCCCAGCATGACCACGAAAACAAATGGTGATACAATGACAGTGTAAGTCTGCATGGAACACACTGCGGGAGGAAAAAAGTCCTATCAAACCCTCAAACCAAAACGTGACCAAAAACATCACAGGAAATGGAACCCTATGCAAAGTGAGATAAAAACCTGATCGCACTATGGCCATCCAGGTTATAAGCCTGGTTACTTCCATGAGCAATGCTTCACTGCAGGAGTGCCACAGTGCTTTCAGAGCCCTCCAAGTCACAGCGCTGCAGCCCCAAAGCTGGGTGCACTGCCGTGAAAGAACGAGCAGTGCAACAAAACCACAACCATTACGTTTTTATTACCACAAGTTATCACTGCTGTGGTGCTAAGCCTTTCGGCTGCGAGGACGAAAGAGATAAACTCTGTCAGAACACCCATTCACAGTAATTGTGGCATGACTTAAGAGGTGGGCAAAACAGCACCAGCAGATTGTACAGAACCCCTTTAAGAATGCACACACCAGCTTTGGCAGTGACTGAAGAAAGGCTCGCTGCAGATCTGCTTTGTTGGTTTTAGCATTAATTATTAGCAGCAACCCTTACAAACTATTTTAAAGCAGCTCTTTGCTCAGTGCTTCCCTCCCCGCCTCGGTCATAGCGTGGCCGTGGTGGAGGAGAGCAGCTGCTCCCAGCAGAGCACACCGGGTGCTGCGCATTGGCTCGGCATCCCCAGCCCCAAGCAAAGCTCTGTACCAGCTTCCCTTGCTCACTGGCAACATGGTGCCGAGCCACCAAATGGATGAGAAATTTGATAGGGAATCACAGAAGTCTGGGGGTGGTGATTATTAGCAATTCACTTTGAGTTTGCTGGTGCTAACACTGTAACTGTTTCTATACAGTATCTATCTATCTGCTTAGTGCCTGCACTCTTGCTACCTCCCTATCTTCAAGGAAGGGGCAGACATCAGCCCCAGACATAAGCAGCAGCCAGGACACCCCTTGCCATGACTCTGCAGTAATGAGGGAAGGGAGAGAAAGGAGAAACACCTTTACCCTCTGTGTGATAGGTTACTGAAAACAATGCAGTTTGGATGATTTGGGGACCGTACCTTCTGAGCCTCAGACTTGGCCGTCTTGTTCCCCGTGTCCAGAGCAAGGCAGAACAGAAACTCTCTTAAAGCTTCTTCTGTTTTCCCTAGATTAGCCAATGCCTGGCCTTTCCTTAAGTGACCCTGCAACGAAACACACCCATCGTTACAGCCTTTGTTCCTTCTGTTTGAGGACATGCAATAAGAACAAGGTGAAGTGACAGATCTTCCCAAGAGCTCCCTGACACAGCCCCTCAGCCCACGACACCACCAGTGCCCGCGTCTCACAGCAGTGATGAGAGCCCCTACACCTGACAGCCCCAGCAGCAGAGCTGGGGTGCTCTCTGGCAGATACAGTTCCCACAGTCCCTGAGCCCAGCTGCTCTTGGACAAATCTGCTTCCTCCACATGAAGGTCCTAACAAGCGAGACTTCCTTCTATCAAGACAGAAGCACAGCACTCAGTTTTTAGAGACAGTTCACAGACTCGAGATCCCTGCGGGTCACAGACAGCAGTGCCAGCTCCTCCTGCAGGATTACTGCTCTTCCTTCATCTCACGGAGCTCCAGGACATCACAGCTCAGTGCCTGTAAGCCACGGGAGCCTCCCCAGTCAGCTCTAAGTAAGGAATGCTTTTCTATCCAGGGCAGCACCGAGGTCTGCAAGCACAGCACGCCGGGGCTCAGCACTCACTTTCAGCCAGTAGGGCTGCAGCCTGCACGCTGTCTCGGCATCGTGCAGCGCATCCTCACAAGCCTTCAGAGTCGAGTTGATCTGGGATCGGTTGCTGTATAGTAAGTGGTCATTGGGAGCTGCAGGAAACAGAAAAGTTGGTCGATTAACCCAGTTTAAAAACAGTTATGTAAGCTTTATTCCTTAGAATTTTATTTTTAAACACGTGCTGCGCCTCCCGAATCGTACAGAAACCCAACACAGGCAGCGTTGAGATAACTCCGTAGTAAACGAAATACGGAAATTTCTTTTGTGCAACTCCGGCGGAACGGCGGCGCATTATATAACTGCGGGCACATTGCGTAAACGGGCACCGGGCGGGGAGCGACCCGTGCGGGGGGACCGGGCGGGCGCCGGCAGCACGCGGGGAAGCCGCGACGGCCGCGGACCGGAGTCGCAAAGCCTGAGCTATGCGAGCTCGGGAGCAAACAGCGGCCGCGCGAGGAGCGGCGGCACACGGCCGTGCGGGGCGGGATCCCGCGGCACCGAGCAGCGGGAAGGGGCCGCGCCCGAGGCTCCGC
>NC_034416.1:16841612-16881636 GCF_002078875.1 Numida meleagris
CCGGGGCTCCGCCCGCGCTCCGCAGGTGCCCTCGGCGCCGCTGGAGCCGCGGTTCGTCGCTCTCGTAACGAGAAGCCGCGTAGCGCTGAAGCTTTCCCGCCGTCAGCCCGTCACGGCGCTCGGGCAGCGGAGCGGGGCCTCGGAGGGAGGGGATGGCGGCCTCGCGGCCGGGCGTGCTGCAGGGGTGCACCCCTCTGACAGCGCGAGCCGCGCAGCTCGGGGGTCAGAGTCTGACTGCTGCCCGCGGTCATCCCTGCGCCTGTGGTTCTGAGGCTTTTTGCACCTGCCAAAAATCTGGCTTCCATCCCTTGGATATATACACCTATATCTCTATTTACAAAGTTCCCAGGCGAGTCCTTTAAATAAACAAAGAAAAAGGTTAATTGAATAACTGCTGGTGCCAGTCGTTCTTTCCGCTACCGGCTCAGTCCGGCCTATGAGCACAGCCCAGCCCGGCACCGGGTGGTTCCAGGAGAGGACCGCTGGGGAGCTCGCCGTTTGGGTGGAGCGATGCTGCGGGACGATGAGCAGGGGCTGGCACACAGGGGCAGGCATCTTCGCCAGCGAGCCGATGCTACCGGCACACAGACGGCTTGTGTTCCAACTTCCGTGTGAGAAAGCCTCGTGGTACAAAACGACAATAGCTGTTACAAAAGGAAAAATGTTTTCTCGAGGTCGGTAGTTGTCTCTATTGCAAAACAACCGTCTCGGCAGCCCCTCTGTGTGTTATTTTATAACCATTGTCCTGAAAACCACTATGAGTCAAAGCCTATTCAAGCGAGGGAAAGTGACATAACCGCTGGTTACCAGTAGCGATGCGATGACAATCTCTCTATCGGGGATACGCCAACAGTATTTACATAGTTACATAGCAGACGCTTAAAGAGATAAGAGCCGCCGTAGAAGGGGAGGTTTGCTAGCAGCGCACGAATTCAGGGTAGGGAATGGAAATAGATTGTCATAGAAAATGTAATCAGATTTGTGCTCTGGAAGGAAGTTCCACGGCTTCCATTTACAGCACATAAAAACACAGGCGGGGCTGGCTGGTGGTCTGATGGCCCAGCACTGGATCAGCTCTCGGAGAAGCGCCGTGCCACGGCCCCCTGGGAGCTCGCTCACATCAGCGGGGCACGGCTGAAGCACTCAGAGGAAAGGGTGGCAGCGGCGCCTGCAAACTGCTGCGTGCTGGGAGCTGTCTGCTTCTGAGGATCATAGAGCCGCAGGCCTTTGTCCAAAGCCCCAGAACAGTGAAGATCTCCTTGTGCATAGCCTATGGGCAACAGCTCTGGGACTTCTTGGGAGAAACCAGCGAGCTCTGCCTCTGCTAGCTCCTGGTGCACACTGATTGGTGAACGCGAGTTCTGCGTGGGGCGTGCCAGGTACAGAGCGAACCTTACAGCCACTAACTTAACAATACTTTAAAGCCAAAGTACTGCTTTACTTCTCACCAGCACAGCTGCACACCAGGCAGAACACCTCGCTCCGACAGCCAGCTCAGCTCCGCAGGGATTGCCCTAGCGAAGGCAGCTGCAAACAGTGAAGGTACATAGTCTGGGTGTGCTGCTTTTGTTTTGTGGTATGCAATGTTCTGAAAGCATGGAGTTTTCCTGTACTCACCTACATAGACACCCGTGGATTTGGAACAGCAGTGGGGTGTGAAGTTGCTCGATGAGAAAACAAAAAATAAAAGAAGATAAAAGCAAACCTCTACCTACCTGCATTGCTCGTGAGATCGAGAGCTGACTTATCCCTCGCTTAAACAGAAGTTACGTCTAGGAGGTGACTCACTTTGCAAAAGCACATCTCCTTTCTATGATTTTTCTACAAAGGGAGGTTTAATTTCTTCCTTTTTTATGAGAATGAGCACAATACTGGTTTTCTTCCAGCAGTTAATGGCTGGCGTAACAGTGTAAGAGCATGACTGCATTCTTCAGCCCTCTTCTGGAGCTATAATCTGCACCACACTCTGAGACCACAAAACCAGCGAGCAATCCTGTTTCTTTCCCTTGCTCTGCACAACTAACCCAGACGTGACATTCCGACCCGCCGCCCTTCCTGACAGAGCTCCTTTCCGCTGGCAGCGGCCATGTTAAAAGCCACGTAACAAATAAAACCGCGGAGGGTGTTTTATATACAAGTGCTCTCACACTCTGCAGTCGTCCATAGGTGAGAGCAGATTTGGACTGATGGCTGAGTCAGCTGAGAACAGGAGTCTGCACCAACTGACAGAGAGAGCAGGAAGTGAAGACGCGGGTTCTTTACCTCTCCTTTTCCATTCTGCCTACCATGACTGCTCCATGCACCGGGCACCTTTCTGCTACTGCACACACATGTGCCTTGAAAAGCAATCAAGTTCTACTTTAGATGTTTTCATACACTGATTTTGAAAGAAAGGGCCTAATATTCCCTATACCGTAAAGGAAATGAAGGAAAAGCCCTAAAGGGGGAATTTACTGTGGTCACTTGCCATAGTTAGAAAAATCACTAGAATTAAGATATTCTTAAAGACATTCACCAGTTTAAATAAATGGCTGGCACCACGAAATAAAAGGAAAAACAGATAAACCCACCAAGCCCCGGGGTTTATTTTTTCAGGGAAAACTATGAGTGTAACCTGGGAAAGCTCCTTGTCACCTCCTGGTCTGTGAAGTGCGTAATAAAAAAGAAGCAGCGCCCTTCTCACGCAGGACTCCTACCCTCCTAATTGATGGCTGACTAGCGATCAGCTTGACAAGAGCTCGGGATGCACACAGCGAGCATCCCATTCAAACTGGATCTTTCCCTGCGTGATAAAGAACAAGGGATTCACACTGCGTCCCTGAAGCGTAACCAAACCTAGAGCGAGCCAGGTAAAATCAGTTCTGCTCAGACATACCCAGAGTTTTAGAAGGTTATTTTTATTCTGTAGTGAAATGAAAAGGCTCCCATGAGAAATTCAGTGGAATTCAAATTCCAGAGTGTTTTGGTACCAAAACAAGAAGGTATTTCAACGTTGAACAAATATTTAATACCAGATTCACCAGTTTGAAGGCTTATTTTACCAAAACAGGACTATCCAGCAGCCACTGTCACCAGCCATTTTGGGAGCTCAAATTAGCTCCCTTTGTACGTAAGAAAGAAAAGCCCAAGTGCCTAAGTATCTGTCAGTGTGCACAGTAAACTACCCATAACAGCGAACTCCTGCTTAACATGCAGCAAGACAAACAGACTGTGAGGACTGTACAGTCCATCATCCCTTCCAGAGAACACGAGCAGGCAGCCAGGAAGCATGGCCATTTCTGGTGAGCACATACCACTGCTGTTAGAGGAGAACCACCAAACGAATTTATTGCGTCCAGAAGGTGAAGGTACTTATCAATTCTTCTGTGCTGAGCAGTAAAAGAGTACTTTGCAGATGTCTTGAGTGATAGAATGCATTTTACACCCATGCAGTGTTCCATTTGTCTTGAAATACTTCACTAATAGCCTCAGTGGAGATACATTCTCCAGCTCAAAACCATGTAGACATAAACGTTTAAAAGGGCAAAGTTACAACAAGGAACATAAGCATATGGTTTTTTTCACACTTTGTGACAATGTAATTCCAATAAAAAGATGAACAAACTTCAGAAAGCAAAATTAAAAAGCAAACACCAAATTAATGCAATCAACAGACCTCTTGAAGCTACAGGGGCTAATTTGTTTTTACTTGCTTTGGTGTGAGCCAGGTAGAGCAGTTAAGGTACACGAATGAAAGTCTGCAAACAGAACACGTGGCCTTTGAACAGTTCAAAATCATGACTGAAATGTTTATATGAAGCTACAGGACACTTGATGGATAGGTTTGATAGGCTTTCAGGATTGCGACTATTTAGCTGTCTGTACATTGGTATGGACTGCTATCAAAGAAGACTCCTCTTAAAAAGCAGGACAATAATATCTCAAGGCTATTGTGATTCGTAAAATCCAAGAGCATGATCCTTTCCTACAAAAACACCTGTGGAAGTGTAAAAGCCTTCCTGAATCCACAATGTTACATTCAGTAGGTTTCTGGGTTTTTTTTTTTGGCTAGGAACAAGGGTGATAAAAGCGAGTTCTACACAAAATGAGTGAGAGAAGTATGGGTGGCACTACTGAGACAGAAACTCAGCAAGCAGCTAGAAAATCCAATGCTTAACAATGGTAGCGGTGTACGTGTTCTACACTACCTCTGACAGTTGGGTAAATCCAGCGCCAAGGCCCACGAGCTGTGCTGTTTAGCTGTTGTTCAGTCTCATGTCTTTGCTCTTGTTGTAAAACTCTTTCAGGCACTGGCTCAGGAATGCATTCCTTCTTAATAAAGCCCTTAGGGACATATTTGTGGTCTCAATGAGTTTAAACGAGACTTAAAACATATGCTTCCAGTTAAGGGAGTTATTTCAAGCTTTACAAATGGGGCAATGGAGCCTTCAGCCCATGCTCAACTGTTTTCTTGACCTGGGTATTGTTTGGATATCCTTTTACCTCTGACTTTCGTACCAGGGGCTGTATGTACCCATATACCAGGGGCAGTCTCCTCACCCTGGGGTCTGGCTTGCGTCCCTAAAGTATATTAGTTGTAGTCATCTACAAGGCTACTGTCTTCTGCCACCGGCTATCATCTCAGTGCCAGAGGTTTCTGCCCTGTAATAAGACTCAGATGATTCAGCTGACAAACATGGGAAATATGTGAAACAAAGCAGGCATTCCCACTCAGAAATCTAAGATTACTCCTGTTTAGTGCGTACTGATCATCCAGATAAAGACAGATTACACATTTCCTCTTTGGCAATTCCACTGAATTAGTTCAGTCCACACTTCTTTCTTGATCCCCAGACTCCCAGTTTTCTTCAAAATTAGCTTTTAAATATACATACCTATACCTGAGTCACTTATCAAGAAATCAGACAGCAATTTTACTTGTGCCAAACTCAATCAAATTCACGTTTGTCATACTACAGCGCAATAGTTGTCGTTGTTGTATTTTTTATTTGACACGTTGCGAGGCTTTCTTCTGATACACATTGATGGTGGTTCTGGTAGCAGGCTTTCAAAAATAATTAGAGTGATGAATCATAATCAGGAAGAAATGGTTCTTACATTTATTAAGAGAGTTATTTAAAAAATGTTTTGATGAATCATGCAAAAAATGCTTGCAAATAGGATTAAACTTTTTCATCAATATATTTTTTGTTTTTTTTTCTAAGTCTTAAGAAAAGAGCTTGTGCTTTTAAAACTTGAATTGAAAAAATATTTACAGCAGACATAATAAATGCTACATTGCAGTTATAAGACAGGCAAAGTGGCTATGGTCCCACGCTTTACCCTTCACAAAATTCACTGAAGGTTTCACATCTGTTCTGTTAACATTCCAGTTCAGACGTTCTCAGTCCTGGATTTTCAGTATGCTTCTTTTCTCCAAATCATTCATTTCCTTCAGTATAAGGGCAATGTTGTATCTCAGCTCCTGAAACTTTGCAACTGGCACCTGAAACAGAAGGTGCAGTTTAGAAAGCATGATACATGTTAGAAACTTTGGTCAGGGTACGCCTATGAAGTATCAGCCCGATCTCTCTTTAAAATAAATAACAATAATAAATATGTATACATATCAGACTTGAGACAAAGGATTGTATGTTAATAAATCTCACAGAGTCCATTCGTCTTCATAATGTATGAATGAAAGGGAAGCGTCTGCTGCCGAATAACAGCAGGTATCTCTTGTACATACCATGAGCTGGATCTTGGTAACACTAAACTCTTGCAGAGTCCCAAGGCCCCATACAAAAATGTTAAGTCTAAGAAGGTATTGTGAAACTTCTCAGTTACTGAAATAATGATTTTTTTTTTCCTGATATTCCTTTACATTTTAAAAAAGTAAAATAAACATCCATCCAGACCTATAAGCTAGTCTGCAGTTCCCAAAGCAATTGTTTCTCACCTCTTATTTTCCAGTAACAAAAAAAAAGGTGGTTCAGTACATTAAGTCAGGGTTCATAATTTGTGGGCCTTCTAATTTGGACCCAGCTCTGTTACTAACTTTTGTCAAACCATCAGCTCCCTTTGTCTTTTAAAGCACTTGAATGCTACAGCTAAAGAAGGGCCACCCAAGAGCTAATTATTTTTGCTTTGACACGAGAGGACAGAATTCAACCCGGAAGGCAGCCATGGGACATTCTCATTTTACACAAGAAGAGAAAACAGACGTAATCACAACACTAGAAAAAAGTTATGGCAACTTAAGGATAATGAAGATTAGCTAAGGCCAGTACGACAGAAGAGCTCCTGCTAATCGACTAGAAATTAGAATTGAATTAACAGAAATTGCAGTGCTGACTTCAAGATAGTACAACTCTCCACAAAGGAAACTCCCAGCTCCTCGCTCATACAATGCTTGTAGCTAACATGGGAATATCAGACAGATTAATGTATCCAGTTATCACAAGCAACAGATGAATGTCTCAGCGAGCAGTCTGCATTGGACTGGCGCAGCAGAAATGCACAGAAAACCAAGTACTGAAACCACTGGCTTAGCTAGCTCAGGACCTGCCCTAACTCTCCACTACTATTTAATCCAGATGGGAACATCAGACCATATACTTTTTTTAGGATAAAGAAATATGGCAATGAAAGAACTGCTGCCATCAAATCCCTCTTACAATGTGAGGTCAAAATTTTCAGAGTAAATAAGCAAATCCAAAATATCTAACCTACATAAACACATGCTACCCTGCCATCTTCTCTGCAAAGTTATATTTATAGCGTGGTCACAACCATAAAAATTCTGACTATTTGGGTGAATTTCCCTTTGAAATGCTGCAAGAGGTATGGGAGGCAATGCTCCGGGTACAAAAAGCCAGTCCCTGGTTTTATACTAGTCACATTTTCAGATTTGTTACATCTCAAAATTAAGCTTCCCTGTTACCCTGGTACGCTGCACTGATGAGGTTTTGTGGATGCCAACTAGAAAAAAATAGAAGATTAAGCTAGATTCAATTTTTGAAGCAATGTATATATAAACATGACTTACAAAGTTGCTTTCAAGTCTCAAATACAAATTCTTTGAGCCTGTACACATCTTTGTGGGCCTCACTATATACTCAGCTTGCAAATGGCACATCCAAAAACAAGAGGCTTTCAAGTTTGAAAACTTATTTTATTTGATTATTTAACTTATTTAAAAACTATTTAATTCAACTAAACACTTGTGTCAGGTGATACAGACATGTCGGTGGAGATGAGTCTAAAGAATTAAAGTGCCATTTATAAGAGAATATTACCACAAAAAGACTATTTGACTAATGAACGCAGCAGTTTTCCATTCAAACTGACTACGTTTCCCTATCTCGCCACCTATCCTGGTTAAAACCTGGTTTTACAAGGGATTAATGATGAGTAACGGCTACAGCGCAGAAGAGGTCTTACAGCTGTCTGCACTGACTGAAGTTTACAATTAGTTTCATAGACTATTGATTAAGAAGCTAACAAGATAATATCTTCAAAGATGACAGCTTGAGAGAGCAAAACGCAATGTGCTGCAATTCAGCACTGCAAATGCTACAAAAGTAACTGGATAAACTGCTAGCAGGCACTTGTTTAAGCACAAGCTTCAGAGCTAAGGAGATCAGCTTTTCAAAGGCTAAGAGGTAAAATCAGGTTATAGAAGTATAATGTCTGCTCTCTGTGGATCACGCAAAAATGGCGCCCACAAATTAGGATTTTACATGGATGAGACTCACTGTGAGGAGGGTCGAGAGGAGGCAAGAAGTCTCATGGACTTTCCTGTATCATTTCAAGCTTGAGAAGCCAAATGGAAGGAAGTCTATTAAGTGCTGTTAAGGCCCTTCTGAGAACACATCTGAGCACAGGCATAGATTGAGGGGCAGAGATTAACATCAGTGCAGTGCACAAATGCCCATGGTTGCAGCGGTGCAGCCCCGGGCTGCTCTGCAGAGCACTGGCTAATTTCCTCTACTTCTTTGTCTACGCTGAAGACACACAGTTCTTTGTCAGAGTCCCTTGTCACCCTGCCCACTGCAGCAGGTAGCAACTGTATGAGGGGAATCCAGCACCCGATTTGCAGTATCCAGGTGTAGCAGAAGATGTATGAGGAGCGGCTGAGGGCCCTGGGTTTGTTGGGCCCGGAGCAGAGGGGGCGGAGGGGAGGCCTCATGGCGGCCGCAGCTCCTCACAGGGAGCAGAGGGCAGCGCTGAGCTCTGCTCTCTGGGGACAGCGACATATACCACAAAACTCAAAATGTTTCGGTTCTCATTTGCTTTCTAAAAAATGTTCATTGTCAGAAAACACACTGTGCGTAGACAAACAAAACAAAGCCCAGGAGACCAACCAGGACAACTTCTTCCTGTGACATACATGTTTAAAAACTGTTCATAATGGGATTATCTTCTCGTCTTATCATTTTACATAATCCCTGTTGGTTAACAGGACATTCAGTACTTGTTGGAATGAAAGAAAACTGAAGAGATGAGGACTGTGTTTACTTGCATTTGGTTTTTGGATCAAAGAGCTACTATCTAAAGGAAGATCACTCATCACATACAGAAATCCTGTATACAGCCAGATCTTTGGTATTCAGATCTCGGCAGCAGCAAAAAGCTGACTTTAAGAGGGAGGCACACAATCTGCGATCAGATACCTGCACCTCTGACCGCACCATCCAGGCACAGCAACACATCTCCCCTGCAGAACAGAAACAAAGCCCCAAATCCTAACAGTTAAGAGTATGTGCTAGCTTTTACTCTCTTAAGTGAAACTCATCATGCTGAGAAGAGTCAACCTGAAGTCCAAGGCACCACTTAAGTTCCATGGAAGATCTCACAGAGGGCTTACATGCTGCTCGGAGAAGGACTGTCCACATTGCGGTGAATCTGATCTTCTGTGAAGTGAAATCCTCAACAGTTGGCAATGTAGAACAGAATTTATACCTTCCTCAACATTGTACACGTGTTGTACATGTACGTGTATACAACTTATATTGTGAAACATTACACTAAAATCAGTCCAACTCTCTGAGCCCACAGTGCTTTGGTGCTTCTTCCAGACTACTACTAACATGTGAACTGAAGCCAAAATCTTTTAGGAGTTCAAATGTGACAATGACTGTTATGCACTGAACTCCTGTGCGCACTACCATGTTATTTATAGAACAAATAGCATTCCTTTTCAAAGGTTAAAATATGGAAGAATGTATGCTTTTTTTTTTTTTTGCAAGCCATTACATATAGTATCAGAAATACTGCCACTGACTAATTCTGAGGTAAAAAACAAAGAGGCTTTTTACTTTCTTTCTAGCAGCAACATCTGTGCTAAAGAAAACAAAACTACTTCTGCCACAGAAGAGAATGTTTTACCAGGCAGGAGGTTTAGTCGTGCATATCTTATATAAACTACCCCAGTAATTTTCCTCCTCTAAAAAGCCATCATCAGGTCTGAAGGTTAGAGTTGATACCAAAACTATAATTTTTAAACAAACTAGGTATTATGCAACAGTACTTTCCAGTAATTAATATAACTAACATTCTTCTAACAAATGAGCTTTCAGCAAAATGTGCGTAGGAACAAGGTACAAAATGATTTTGGTTGGCAATCAGTTATATATTGTACGTGGTTGCTGTGGACATGGAGGAAAGCAAACCAGCCAATGATAATGCATTGTTTACAAAAGCTTTAATGTTTGAAATACTAATTCAAGATCCTAAAAAGAACTTTAAGTGCTTTCTTTTTTATTTGTTACGGCAATCAGACTTACTTCAAAGCGATGAGCTGTCCCATCTGAAAGCTTCATCAGCATTAAAATGGATGGTTGAAGAGCACGGGCGAGTGAACTGAAATTATTCACATTATTAGTATTACAACAATAAACATCAGCAGTGTGACAAGTATAGCATTGTACAATAACAATTTAAGATGCTCCTATAGGCTTTACACAAGTAATTTTTATTATAGAGTCCTGTACCCGGCTGGCCAGAAAGTCATGAACATGGGAGTCCTGTCAAATTTACCTCACAATTAAGACTAAAAAGTTTGAATATCTTAATAACAGCAAGAAAATTCTAACAGGAGCATTTTCATTTTACACAAACTATGACAGACATAAGAGCTGGCCAAATCCTGCTAGCAATAATGCACAACTGTTTTTTTTTAGTGCAGTTTTCTGTTGTATTAACCCTTTCCATCCCTTCATTCTTTCAACTGCCATCTCATCTGAGGAACCAAGCCCTCCCAGTCCTAAATTTGTAGGTTGCTGTTTATTTTACATGATGACCCAAAGAGGGGAAATGAGTCATTGCTGAGCAGCATTCATCAACGGATGCTGCCAAAACCTGCTCAGGTACTGACAGGTGTTACAGCCAGAAGCCATGCTTCTCCACAGAGACTGCTGCTGGATGATAAACAAGAATTCTCATAGGGAGGATGACAGTAAAAGAAAATAGGAAGGAAAATAGAAAAGCATTGCTCCTGTGTTGTTTGGAAAGCAATCACAGGATTTGCCTGAAGCGTGCAAGCGTTGCACCCGAGGCTGTTTATCTGTACATTTAGTTCTCTTATAGGTACAGATTTTTCTGCATCGTGATACCTGTGCGGTGCTTACAGCACTGCTCATCTGAGAGTCACTTGAACTTGTAGTTTGTGGCCATCACAATTTTCACTTAGGAGATCTTTTTCTTGTTTTCAGAAAGATTCTCCCCAGTCACTTATTGTTCTCTCAACTATGTCAGCAGTGAGACCGAACCCTCTCAAAGATCCCGCAATGCAGGAACAAAACAAAAAGTCACTCATGCTAACAATTTCGGCTACTGACAAATACTGGATCATCTTCTAATTTCTTTCACCCTGGTCAGTCTTGGTGAGACCGAAACAAAAATCAGGAAAAGCACAAAAGGTTTCTATTTCCCATCTCTAGACAAAGATCCATCCCATAACTGCCTCTGCTGTGGCAGACAGCAAGAAGTCATTCACTGTAGGCATAGACAGGATGATCACACAAAAGCTTTTATTCCTGTTTTGTGAAGGAAATTAGGAGGCAGATCAATGACCAATTGCATAACCATGGCAATGTGAAGGCGCTCTTCTGAAGCCTCTCTGTCAAATCTACAGCAGCCTGTAAGGGTATGGAAAGTCATTTTATTTAACACACACTAAACATAAATGATAGCCTACTTGAGAAGCTGGATAGAGAAATTCCCTGCCCTTCTCCAATCAAACTGAGATCCTGGCTGGCTGCTTGGAGCTCAATCCATCTAATTGCTTCCATCATTAAGGAGGACTGTGAAGCCGTATCAGATCTATCGAGTTTTAAAATAATGAGAGACCGAAACTTGGAGTTAAATGATTCTAGCACAGGAGTTTTAGAGATTAAACAAATAAGTGGCATTAAAAAAGTCATTAGCAGAAGACGAAGACAGCAGCCTCTTGGTAAGTGCATGTAACAGTAACCTTTCGTATATCAACTGACAGGCAGTGTTAAAAAAAATCCCTTTGTATCTTACCATTTAATGCAGCAAGATACACTTTAACACTGTTAATATTTCAAGCAGCATGGGAAGTCAGTTTAATCTGGGACAAAATCTCTCCCACAGTCGTGCAGGATTCCCTTTTTTTACCTTGTGGATATAGCTACGTCCACTCTCCACTTGAAGTCTTGGACATTTGGCAGCCTACTTGCTTGTGTCAGAGCTGTGCCTTCAGAAACAGGACGCCTACAGAGCAAATCACAAACGGGAGACTGAAATGCAAATTCACAAAAGCAACAACAATCTAAATGGAGAATAAGATTCCTCAGAACAAACCTGTCTGGAACTTGCTTCTTGCTGTAGATCTATCCTCATTTAGAGAGATTTCATGGAATGGCTGAGATTGGAAGGCACCTCTAGAGGTTATGCAGTCCAACTCCCTGTTCAAGAAGGGCTACCTACAGCAGGTTGCCCAGGACCATGTCCAGGCAAGTTCTGAATACCTCCAAGGAGGAAGACTACACAACCTCTCCGGGCAACCTGTGCCAGAGCTCAGTCACCCACACAGATGACCCATAGGGTCTGAATGAGTTGAGGGTTTAAGATGGCTGTACTCAGATTACCCATATTTCTTATGTTTAACTACTATGGTAGCTGTTAAAAAAGGAGAGACAAAGCTACTCTGTGTAATTCCAGTAAACTGAGCCTCATTATAGAATTTAGTAAGGGTCATCATGGTGGCTGGCATATCTATTATTTCAATTCTCGTGCAATTGTAAGGCACAGAGAAAGGGACCTACAAATATATCTTCACACAAATCCAGCAGGAGCAGGCAAGCAGGAACAGAAGACAGATGACTCAAGCCAAAAAGCTGGAATAAGCTCGGTGTGCTCCTTCAGCAGAAAGCAACTAGTATTAGCTCACAGCAGCGTTTCAAATATAATGATATTACAGTGTACTCTGAAGCACATAGTGGTTCTTGCTAATCCACCATACTTTACAAACTCCAAATTCCTTATGTAATCTACATGCCAACCCCTGCACAACCTTCATGACTTCTGTCTAGACTACTGTTTGAGAAGGCCTGGCCTTTCATTATTACTTAAATTACAGGAAAAGTCAGGCTCATCAAGCCTCAGTTTCATTCAGTGAGGAAATACAGCTGACACTGATTAAACTTCACGTGGTTGACAGTCTTTAAAATTTTAATAGCATTTTAAACTCTAGGCAAGTAAATAAGCCAAATCTAATACAAAGATATAACAACCACCCATTTTTAGATAGACTGAGAGAATAATTTCAGAATGAGATCATTCAGCTGGTCCATTAGGAGGACAGACTGGACATAAGTGTTACTTACATTGTTTATTTTTTTGCTAAGTATCCCACGTCTCTGATAGTTATTTACGGTATATTTCAAAGCTACTCCAGCTAAGGGCAGGATAAGAAACGTTACATCCTTTATCCATGGTGCTAGACATAATCTAATTACAGACTTTACATCAGAGAGGAATCCTCTCTGAACAAATCAGGGACTGTAGGAACTCAGACTCTTTTGTGCAAGTGAGCTAGTCCCTTTAGAAACTGCTGAGAAAGATTAATGATTTGATAAGGTACCAATTACTGATAAGGTTAAGATCCTCCAATACTCTTCAATATAAGAAAGAATTTATCCTTTTTTGGGGGGCAGTGCTGGAAAGAAGTGACACACGTCCCAAACAGTACAACGAAGTTATAAGCAGAGAAAATAGATCAGCTGGTTCTTACACACTGTACAGTACTGAATAGGAAGTAGGTCACACAGCTGGGTGCAACCATAAGGAGCTGCAGTCTAGAATGGTCATACGCAGGATTAAACAATAAGAACAGGCCTTTCCCTCAGTGGTGAGTTGCTGCCAGAGTATAGCTTAATTTGGGAAATGCCTAAAAACAGCCACGCTGCTGCTGCTTCCTTAAGACATGCTAACTCCCTTCAACGGAGGATAGTCCATGCAGTGTAGCACCAGCACTGGGCACCGAATGAACAGGGCCAACAGGAAGATATTATAGTTAGCAGTGACAGGAAAGGTCAGCAGTGTCTAAACAGAGACTGTTAAACTATGGCATTCCTGCGGCCAAACTGGACTGCGCTTCAATACCAGCCCCTCAGAGCGACAGTTTTTATAGCTCAGATTCAGCTTCTGTCAGCACCTTCCCAGTTCGGAGAGGATTACAACTGCAAGAATCCTGTAAGGCTGACAGAACGTGCACAGTGGCCAACATACATATTGATATTATATAAACCCTTAATTAAACCATCAGCTTCCAACATAATGGAGCAGAAAAGACTCAGTGGACCTCGTATCCACAATCTGTGGAATATAACTACATTTCATAAACTCTGTGCCAACAGCTGCAATACACTGTCACCACACACACGGTGCCTAAGACAGAAGTTAGAATGAGTAACGCAATATGGATCAATTATAGAGCATCCAAAATGCACTTGCTGACAAGAACATCACCTGCCAAAGGATGCAACAAAGCAACTGAAGATGGAAGATTTGAGAATTTAGAACAGCAACTGACGTAACAATATCAAAATTGAAGACAAATTTGGGATGGTTTCTAATGCACATAACCACATAGGCCAGCAGGCCACTGAACAGAGAAAATGTATAAACTGGTGTGTGTCAAATGGCACACAGAATGCTCGCTCCTGGAAGAAGCTAAAGCTATGCTATCTAAAAGAAATGCAGTACCTCTATTATAAACATTCAAAGTGGGGGAAGTCGTGGCTATGCTTTCTCTTAAAAAAAAGTTTTAATTTCATACGCCTATTTGATGGTGTGAATGTGCCAAGTTTTATTTCCATTTCGATCTATACAGTTTGATGGGACTATGGAGACACAGAAATGAGAATGTTAAATTTCCAGCACTTCAGAGTTGTTGTTTAATGAACAAAATGTCAAAAATGGGATAAGATGCCAGAAAAAGTATTAAAAACTCTGAAGTTGATTTTTCTGGGTTATCTAGCTCATACTGAATTTTTGATCAGATGCTAATGCTTAATACTTCTCTTACCATCACAGTCATATATATTTACAACTCAATAAGGACATGCATGATTCACTACTACACTTAAGATTATAAAAGCAGATCAGTCTAGAAAACAAATCCGAGGTGCTCTTCTCTGATCTCAAAACACAGAGCAAGATTACAGTGGATAATCACAGCTTTTGAAATGAGAACAAGCTAAATTTTCCAGCATCGTGATTTCACAGTAGAAAACAGACAATCGTGCATGCCTGAAATGACATCTAAATTTAACTTCTTTCTCCACTGCAAACAATATTTCCACTTTGCAAACACAAATTTTGCATTCTTTCACACCTGTAATTCAAACAGAATACCAAAGAAAAGATGAGAAGGCTGAATTTATTTTTACTCTAAGAACCATTAGTTTTAAATAAAGATTTTAACCAAGGAAATTAAAAATATTTTAAATGTTGGTAGCAGCATTCAGGCCCTTGTGAGGGTGAGTGAAATACCACAACGATGACTGTCAGTATTCCACACAGTATATCTGAAACAGCTCTAGGCTGGTGACGCCATGCACTGAGTGACCTCATCTCTCAAGGAGGAAAGCTCTGCATATGGAAGAAGTTCAAGCAATTTCAACATATAGAGGAAGATAAATATAATTGAGTAGAGAACATACAGAAAAAAAAGGAATCCCTGGAAGGAACAGCAGAGAGAGCCTTTTCAAAAAGTTTCTGACTGGTACACATTCTGAAGGTAAGGAGGTACACTGCTTGGTGAATGAGTAACAGCTAGCAGAGCAGCTGATATCTCTTATATATCATCAAGTCACTCAGTGTGAATTCAACTGTACATTAAGACAAGGTTAAATGCTGACTGAGAAAGTTTCTACAAACCACAGCATGCAGAAGGATGCTCGTAGCTTGCTTCTCATCAATGCAAGCCTTTCACTTTTGCTCTAACTTGCAATGATAATGATGATAAGAATGCTTAATTCTGCAATGTAGTCTTCACCTGTAGGTAATGATGCATTTTACAGAGGATTTAGAGCGTTATAAAAACTGGTGATGATCATAGAGAAAAATGGAAAAATGGCACAAAAGCTACTTACTGCATACATAGCCATGTATCATGGATATTTATACTGAATCCAAATAATGGGACAAATCTTCCTCTCGTGAGTTTAGAGAATTTTGCTGTTTCTTCAACAGGCCTGGAACGTGTAAATCTGCAGGGCTGCACAATGCATGATACACGAAAATACTGACCTGCTACCAAAGACAATACTGGCAAAGTCCGTGATGAAATCTTCTGGTATCCTTAAAGAAAAGAGCAATAGAAAATAGATAAATGTTTTGTAACCACAAATATATGGGCTTAGCTGCAAAAACCTATTGCAGGGCACAAAAATAGTATCAACATTTTCCATTTTGCGTTGCTTAAAATTGCCATCATCTCTTATGTAAGCACTTCAGTATTGACTCAGTCTAGGCTCTCAGAAGGACAGGCTGTTTTTACAAGCACCCTAAAAGCTGTGCTACAACTTCCTGTACTACCTAAAATGGCAACAGTGAGTTTCAGAAGAACTCTGTATTTGCCTAATTTCTCTTAGGAAAGAAGTTTTACTGACGGCTCTGACAAATGCAGAAGGCAGACCGACAACGCATGCTTATAAACAGCCCAAGCCCATACATTTCATTTCTCTTTCATCTTAAAAGTGCAATGAAAAGAAGACAGAATGACTTGCTCCCTTGACAGTAAAAACAGAAGCCCTTGTAGCTAAGAGTACTTACAAAAGGAACATATCTAATGCAGGGAGGACAAGGATAAATTTGATGAGACCATTAAAACAAGCTGAACAGACTCACTCACTCCATCTGCCTTTTGCCTCTCCACTACTTTATCATTCCTCTGCTGCTGCTGCTGCTTTACAAATAAGCTGCTGTTGATTTCCAGTTCAATATATCAGGCTGTGAACAGCAAAGACTGCAGAGCAAACATTATCCATTCAGCTGCCTTTGCACAGAGACAGTAACCTCCTACAGAGAGGCAGGCTGGACAACTGGAAGAAGTAACTGCTCCAGCTGCCACAGTTAAATCCAGCACTGAGTATGAATCAGCGCCCTGAGACATTACTCACCACTGCTGTGAGATACACAGCAGTCTATCGAAGACAATCAAAGCAAACAAAGAAGTCACCTGTCCTAAACGGCTCACAGTGTGGGGAAAAAAACAACTCATCAACTCACACAGTGGGAAAATGAAATGGTAGTTATTTGAGTTTGAGCCCATTTAGGAAAAAGTGGGGTTAAAACAGGTTTTCAAATGGTGCTCGGATAAAACTGAATTCATACTAGTAAGCAAGTTAGCTGAGGCAAACCAGGAACCGAGGAAGGGAGACTAGACTGACTTTTTAGTTGCATGTGTCTCTTAGAAGAGTTGAGACTTTCTGCAAGCATTACTATCTGTATAAGCATATCATATAAGCATATCACTTAATCCATCCCAAAGATGACTAAATAGCCTCTGAATGTAGCAGAACAGCTGAAGAAAGGGAGTTGTGATACAAGTATTATGATAAGTATCACAATACTTGCTTGACTGTAAGTCTGCAGGTTACTAAAATAGAAACATTAATGCTACCTTTATGCCTGTGTTATTTTTGCCCTGCAGTTAATGATTTTGCTGAAAATTCTGTTCCCGGCTCAAGCAGCTTATCACATACTAAGCAGTTTAGACACAGAACATAGCGCAGCTCAGGCCCGAGTTACAGGTGGTAATCAGTTTTCAAAGGAACATTCTGAGAATAAGATCCAGTGTAAGGATGTCTCAATCCCATGTTATAGTCCTGAGCCACAAAGTCATTAACAGAAGGAAAAAATAGCATCCAAAATTTAGTATCATTTCTTTCTCACTGGTTGAGTCAGTCAGGACAAAAAAATATATAGGCTATGGGATGGCAACCCTATGAAACCAGTAGTACCAATCTAATTCATCACAAGTGGGCATGTCTCCCAGCTTCTCTCTTTCCAATAAAACTAGAAGCCAATACCAGCTGCATCACCAGGAAACAGAGAACTACAAGACCTTGTGTGGATGGAATTAGACAGGCCAATTCTCAGCTTCACTGAAAAGAACAAACTAGAATGCTCGAGAAGTGAAAACAGGTAACCCAGCTCAGATCTCAGTCCTCTTAAAAGAAGACACATTCACAAAGAAAATTAAAATAGGAAATAAGCATTTTTCTGCCTTAAAATGCAAAATACCCGCCCAAACACTGGATGTCAATAATGCCAAGACACTGCTTCTCAGCTAATTACGTGCGTGCTTTGTGCACGTGATCACAGGATGACCTGCAGGAGTCACTGCAGGAGGATAAATGTCTGAATGTAATTAGTAGATGCAAACACTTCATGTTCAGGCCCAGCTGTATCGGGAAAATAGGAGATGACATTTCCAAATAACCTCCAGCAATCATGGGAGCATATAAGCCACAATGAGCAGCGCATTAAACATATGAGTGCAAGCAGCACAAATGCAGTTACCTGAACTATTGCTGCTGTATCAGTCACGTTAACCACAACAACAAAATACAAAAGATTTAACGAAATACAGCAGAGTGAAAAAAGATCATTCAGACTGAACAGTGTTTTTTGTATTTCCATGGGTAATCCATAAAGTGTGAAAAACAAGTACAAAAATGTAAGGTATTAAAGCACGGTCAGCTGACAAGGACAGAGGCTCAGGAATCTTTATTTCTGGATGCAGCGTACTCAGCCAGCGCAGCCGGTGACTGCTGACACTCCTGTATACCTACTTTCTCCACTGTTCAGTAGAGGAACATTCACCCATCCCCAAAAAACTGCCACAGGGCTTTTAGAGCTCTTCATTATTCCATAATCACATTTGAACACACTCTGTGTGCACCTCAAAAAACACCAACTCCCACTGGGTCAAAAGAAATTCATCAGTTTCTTACTGACCTACTTTAACATGGGTGTGAACTCTGTGATGTGCTGGGGGAAGCAGCTTGCCTTTTAGCTCACAAGACGAAAGTACAGCCAAACTCCAGCTCCGTGCTTCAGACAAAATGGTATCAACAAGCAAAACGCCGTTCAACACGGCCTCAATTACACCTCACAAACTGCATCCATCTAAATCTGAGCTACCTGAAGTTGCTCGTAAAGTAATTTATGCTTATGACTGTTCTGAGGAAGAAACCAATCTGCAGGTTAACCGATAAATAAGGATGAGAAAAGAAGGAAGTAGAAATCTCTATATCCTAGGTAGCAATCAGAATGCAAAGAACTGTAGGAAATTAATATTTTAAAATATTTGAACCTCAGTGCAGAAGTTTCTCTATCGATGAAAGCATCAACCGCTGTTATTCTCTTGTTACTACCGACTATGGAAATAGGGAAAACCTACAGAGATCATTAGTATCTGACATCTGGCTTTTAGGATACGAGCTTCTATTCAGAGATACTCTGAACAGACTGATGTAACAAATGTTCTGCTTTGTTGGGTAACCGGCAGGAGAGATCATAGCTGAACAAGGTGGTAGGATTTCTTGAGTGTTATATCATTGGCCTCTCAAAGAAGAAAAAAAGTAGGGCAGTTTCTTGGCTTCTGAAATGTTATCGCTATCTTACCAAACATTAAGAAATATTGCAGGGCAAGGTGGGGATGGCAAAGAGAAGGTCACTCACATTTGCATAACCTACATTACAGACTAAATTAGACCAATCTCCTCAGCATGTGAAATTTACCGCTCGTGCTCAGTGCTAAATCAAGTCTTACACAACACCTGTTTTTTTCCTCTGGCTTCGTATGACATTTGGCAACAGATGCATTATGTGTTACTTACAGGTAATTTCTATACCAACTTTGCTGTGTAAAAAAGTTGACTTGGGAAGGCAGTTACATAAAAGTCATGAAAAACAAACAGATGGAAAAAAACAGGCATAAACAGGCATACCTGAGCTCCTTTAGGTCTTCCTTAAAAACCTAGAAAGACAAAGAGGGTGAAATTTTACAGGACACAGTCACGAAAGATGATTTCTTACGAAGTGAATTAATAGTAATTACTTGCTTGCTATGTCTCACCCAAAAGTTTTAGTCTTAAGTGCCGGTAATTTCAAAATGACAGATTACTCATTGGGAAGAATTTCCAGAAGCGTTCAATTAAGTTGTGAGAAATTAATTTTAAAGGCCTAAATCTCTTGGAAGACTTGATGTTTTGAAAGCCACATCCCTGCCATTTCTTTCACGTAGCTATTCACAACACTCTCTGTCTTCAGAGTAATTATGTGACCTTATTCTCACATGTGCTTTGCAGTAACTTGTTTAAACTATGACAACATAAAGGCAGTGGCAAAAGATGAGCTCTGAATACTAAAAGCACTGCCTCACTGTTTCCTGCAATATGTGCTTTCCCAACATGCCTGGGTGAATAAGGACACAGTCTTTGAACTAGAGATGTCAGAAGCTCAGAAGAGGTTCCCTCACATAAAAATAAAATCAGAAAAGTGTAAGGTAATGTAACATAAAAAAAAGAAAGAAAATAGCCATGAAAAGGGAATATGAGTCAGGACCATGGCAGGTGTATACATATTCACACAGAACATCCATAGCATAAACAGAAATAGCACTTGCTCCCAGTTCCCACTATGTTGTTCTGACCATAACTCCTTCCTTCCCTTATGGTAGAGCTACAAAGACGTACAATTTCTTGTGTTTGCTTGTAAGGGGAAACAAAATGCACAGTATATGTGAACACAGGGGGTAGGAAAGAGAGCTGATGCCAGTGAAATAACATTTTGCAAAGGTTTCTTTAGGGGCTTTAATTCTAGAGGGAAAATAAACACGCATAGTAAAAAAGTTGCTGAAGCAGAAAAAGATACAGTAATCTGTTTCCCATAGATTTAATAAGTACTCTTCTGAAAAGCTCAGTATAAATCTATACAAGAAAAGAAATCTCTACATTTCTAACAGTTTCTTCTAACTGCTCCAACTTGGAGCGACATTTTCGCGTGGAGCTCCTCACTTTGGCCAACAGCATTTAGATGGCTACTCACACGTGGCACAGTTGTAACCGATTAAGGCTCCGGGTCCTCCCAGAACTTACTTCTTGTTTGAAAGTCGATAAAGGGAGTCTCAGTGCTTCTCGGAGAAGAGTATACATGCCAGAAATGAGGAAAGCAAGCTGCTCTTCGGAGAGATCGGTGCTTTCTGCAATCGTCTTGACAGACTCTTTGCAGTCTTTTCCTTCCAATGCATTAACAGTGACTGTGAATAAGAAAGCAATGCAAGATCCCTTTAAAAAGTGGAAGACTTAGAGATAATGAACATATCCCATACCCACGATTTTACTTCATTCAGTGTGCTAACATTTTTCCAGATATGAAACTATCACTCCAAGTCTCTGTAAAGACATCTATCTGATCATCCTCCACCACAGGGCAGTCACTTTATGAAGAGAACTTAAACATATTAAGATTTTTCATTTTGAAACTGAAGATGCTTTAACTGTGGAATATGTTCCGGTGGGATAATGGAATAAAGATTAATAAAAATTAATTGCTCATGAGTTCAAGTCTGACTTGAGCTTCTATCATCAAAGTTGCTCACAAGGGAATTCTGCTTACAACTTAATTACAGTTCTTATACACAGGTTTGAAAGCGCTGAGAGAGTAAACAATTCAACATTGTTTTCCAACATTTCACATAATTTATCTTTCAATAGCAGCAGAGACTAAGGATTAAATGAGCAAGGAGGCAAAACCTAAACCTTTAAGTCTGCACAACTGCCAATAATACAAGCTTTGAGGGAAACGACTGTTAATCCATGTAGCAATATTACATACTAGTAAGTGGTGAGGCACACCAAATTCAGTGATGAGTCCCAAACCACTCATGTGACTGACTCAGTTTGCCCAGCGCCATCACAGTGCACATTTTGCACAGATCAGCTAGAATGGGCAAGGTGCTAGTACCAAGCTTTCCACATTGTCTGAGAAAGGCTCTGCCCTAAGACAAAGAAACTTCCTTTCAGAAGAGGAAGAAGATCCAATTTACGGAAAAAGCCAAATGTATATCAGCACTGAGGCCTCTTTACTACATCAGGTGCAGAGCAGGACACAGGTTGCTGTCTACTACTTACCTATTTAAATACAGCTTCATTTTGTCTAGACAGCTTTTAAGACAATACGTCTTCTTCCTGCAGACCAACCTCAACAACGGGTCAAAAATCCATGAATTCTTTTAAAAGCTACTCACTTTGCCATAGAATACAAGACTTTTTTTACTCAGAATAGTTCAAGGGACTCAGAAATATCAGCTGTCTCAGCATTTCTACCAGTCAAATGGAAGGAGAACAACCCAAACAAACATCCCAAAGAAGTCTCTCTGCTAAGCCACTTGCTCCTCGTAGATGATACATGCTGTCACAAACTTACATTTTAGCAGAGCCTAAAATACTGGATAACCCTAAGACAATGGTGTATACCGTTCTTATGTCTTTAACTAAGCAGGCACATGAAGCAGCATCTAATTTTTTATTAATTATTATTTAGCAATAAGTTGACAGCAACAGCCTGAAAAAGACAATTTAGTGCAGGCACTGGAGCAATTTTGACACCGCCTGTTGGAATCCATCACGTCTTCAAAGACAACCAGTCCTGTGAAGGAAAACTCTGCGTTCTGCAAGCTGTTAATCACAGACCATCAAGAACAGAAGACGCATGGATACCCAATACGGCAATGTTTAGGTGCCCTACCCTGAGATCCGAAGGACTGTTTGCTCCTCCTAGGGTAGCAAGCAGGTATTGCACACCAAAGTGTGGCCGATAATTTCAGCAAACCCACACAAGGTTTAGGAGATGGAAAGGCTTCCGGGCACTGGTAAAAGTTTTCGCTCTCCATTGCCCCAGCACTAGACACCAAATACAGTTCCATGTCTGTATGAACTTTTGTCCTAAATATCCTATACATAGCTTTATTGCTTTTAGTTCCCATAAGGAAATCCTGGATATACAGCTCCATTACTGACAGCGTGCAGCAACACTTTTAGACTTTCTTTCTTTCCTTTCCTTTTTTTTTTTTAAGCATGCCAGCCACCAGATGCTTTGAGTTCCTATTAACTCAAACAAGGGGAAAACCTGAGAGGCAGTTAGTAGAAAGGATGAGCACAGCAGGGTCACAGCCCTACCAGTATAGGTTAGGGGCTGACCTGCTGGAAAGGAGCTCTGAGGAGGACAACAGATTGGTCAGGAGCCAGCAGCGTGCCCTGTGGCCAAGAAGGCCAATGGGACCCTGGGGTGCATTACAAAGAGCGTGGTCAGCAGGTCAAGGGAGGTGATCCTACCCCTCTGCTCTGCCCTGGTGAGGCCACATCTGGAGCACTGTGTCCCATTCCGGGCTCCTCAGTTCCAAAAGGGAGCTTCTAGAGAGAGTCCAGTGAAGGGCCACAAAGATGATGAGGGACCTGGAGCACCTTCCTTATGGGGAAAGGCTGAGAGCCTTCAGTTCAGCCTAGAGGAGACTGCAAGGAGATCCCCTCACTGTTCATAAATATCTCAAGTGCAGGAGTCAAGTTGATGGGGCCAGGCTCTTTCCAGTAACGTGCAGTGACAGAACAAGGCGGTAACGGGCAGAAACTGGAACACGGCAAGTTCCATATGAACATGAGGAAAACCAGGGTCGTGACCTCTCGGGCACACGACGACCATCTCCCCGGGGCCCCCGGCGTCCGTGTGGCTCCGCTGACCTCGCCCGGGGCTGCGGCCGAGGGACGATAAGTTTAGGGGGCACTCACTGCTGCAGCATTCCGTGATTCTTGTGGAATTTAGAGAACTATGCAATATGCGGCACTGAAACGCAGGGAAAGGCATCGGGGCTCGGCCGAGCGCCGCACCTGGCACAGAGGATGGCAGAGCGCTGCTTCCCGGCCCCCCGCCCCCGCGGTGCCGGCCGCCGCACGGAACCCCGTTCCCGGCGCGAGAAGGCCCAGGGGCGGGCTCTGGCTGCCGGGCGAGCCGCGCCGAGCCGTACCTTTCAGCAGGCGGCGGAAGGTCTCCTTGCCTACGTCCTGCAGGCCGCGGGCCATCGCCTCCACCTCGGCCGGCACCCGTGACCCCAGGAAGCCTCCGCCGCCGCCGCCGCTCTCGCCGTGCCCGTAGGCCGCTCCCGCCGCTTTGCCCACCGCCACGGCCGCCATGGCAGCGCGGCCCCGCCCGGCGCCCCGGCACGGCCCCACGCGTGGGCCGCCGTTCGGCCTCCGGCGCGACAGGGGGCGCTGTGCTGCGGCGGCGCGGCGGAAGGAGGCCGCCGGCCCGGCGGCCAGGAACTTCCTGCGAGCGGCCGCTCATGGCTGCCCCTGCGGCACGGCCGCTGTGTGTGTGAGGCGTCCGCCCGCCGCCGCCATGACCGAGGAGCTGTACGAGAAGTTTCTGGCCCCCGACGAGCCGTGCCCGCTTCTCTCGCACCAGCACCCGCCGCGGGGCGGTAGCCTCAGCCTGAGCGAGGAGGGCTGCCTGGACGTCAGCGACTTCGGCTGCCAGCTCTCGTCCTGCCACCGCACCGACCCGCTGCACCGCTTCCACTCCAATAGGTCGGCGGGGCGGGGGGGCGCGGGGGGCACTGCCCCGAGGCTGAGGCCCTGCCGCGGGCGGCCCCGTTCCGTGTGGGCCTTGGGGAGGGCCGCGTAGCTCTGGCCTCTGTGGGCGGTAACCGGTGCGGGCTCCGCTGGTCTTTGAAGTGCATGTGTTCTTCCCGAATTTTTTTTAAACGCTGTTCTGAGCTCTGTGGATGGGCGCTTGGGGAAAGCTGTGGTTGCTGTAATTAAAATCACCACAGGCATGGACACCAGCAAGGCTGCAGAGGTTGCGAGTGAGTCAGGAGCTCGGTGACTGCAGCATTCCCATCTCATGCTGCTAATTAAGGTCAAATCCTTTGGTCTGTAATTTGTGGGGATGGCTTATTCTAAAGCTGCTAATGAATCTGTAAAGAAATGCCAGTTGTACTTGTAAAATAGAAACCAAGCAGGACTGCTTGCCTAAGAACCTAATTCTGCATCTGTATATGCGTAGAACTAAATTTGAGTATGCCAGTAGCTTTCATGAGAATTGTTTGTGAGAATTAGGTCTTTGACTGGTGTGTAGGATAGTTTTATTTCCTGTTCCGGTGTTACAAAATGCTTGCACTGGTTGTTAGTGTTTCTACTACAGCATAATGAATAGACCATCTCTCAGCTGAATTTGTGTGAAGTGTGAAATAATACCTCAAAAGTGTTTTTCAAAAGGACTGACTCTTTACTATCAGTTCTTAAATGATTCAGCATGAGAACCGTTGATCAAATAGTTGTCGTGATATAGTGCTTTTATCCTAAGACCTAATTGTGACAGGATTTGTAAGATGCTTGGCATTTGTGGTCTAAATGCTAGCTTGGGGGATACCCCGTATTTGTTTTGTGTGTTTCTCTTTTTGTGGGCCTGTGCTTCCTGAGTGTTTTTATTTTTTCAGTCTTGCTCATTTTACAAACCCAAGTACCAAAGGCATTTTGAGTCAGTACTGAATTGCATTGGGTGAGGGCATGCTTGGCCTTGCACTGGTTAAACTGTTGCTCCCAAAAGCTTTCCGTGTTTTAAAGTCACAAGTAATTGTAAAGTAGTAGTCCCTTCTTTCTCACCCAGTTTATCCCAGCAAGTAGAGCAGGCTCCTTGTGTACGAGGTGACTGCCTATACCTGCAGCAATGCTACTGCATACCTGGGTGCCTGTGCATGGTTGGTTGGTGGTAGAGTCCCTGTATCTCACCCCATATTCTGATGGGCCTAGAAACTCTCTGCACTCCTTCCTTTCCTCAGTGTTTAATGAATATTGAAGCTGTTGTGATGTTCAGAATTATGTTGTTATCACCTCTCTCCTATTCTGTTATATACTGATTGATTACCCTGCCTGCAAAAGTCTGTACCAGTGTGACATACCACATGGATAAGGGTTGCAGAAAGGGAGAGTAGGATCTCATGAATCTTCTAAAAGGAAAGTTTGTGAAATGCCTTCAGTGTCAGATAAATCCACTGCTGGCCAAACAGCAGCTTAAATAATGATGGTGGGGAGCAGTCTGTCTGCATTATGGTACTGCTCAGCTTTTGCAGTTGGATAGGCAAGCGTTTCTCTAGTTAGCCAGATTGAAGTGCATATACTGATGGAATGGGAATTTGTTGTGTGCATTTGTGTGGTGAATTTTAGAAGCCCTTTGCAAATAGTTTTGGCTGTATCGCAGTGCTGTGCTGACTCATAGTTGTCTCGACCTAGTTTTCACCAATGTGTAAAATAAATCCAGATATGGAGGCTGGTTTCGTGAGCTTGTTAAATTCTGGCTTACTCCCAGAAAATACATTCTGTGAAGTCTGAGTCTTCAGCTGTTTTACTTCAGCAACGACATTAACTTGCTTTTTAAAGAAATTATCAGGAAAAAGGTGTTTAGATTTGGCGTAGCAGCATTTTCAAATGTCAGGTTTTTATCTTGCACTTATTCCAGCAGCATGTTCATTGGACACGTCTGTCTGTTTTTGCCATTCGGAGTAGAAAACAGTGAATAATGAAACCTCAGGGATATCTATGTTACATCTCCCAATTAAATATTTGTTTTGTGTGGGATCATCATCCTAGAATTACTTCTTGACTCTTGGAATGTAGATTAGTGAATATTGTACTTTCCAAAACTTTAATTGATTTCCTCCTTAGTTTTTCTTATTTCAATTTATATAATAGTTTTAGGAAACTATATCTTTAGTATATTAAAAATAAAAAGGACAAAAAATGTAGATACTGTGGGATCCAGCACTCTGGGGTGGAAGATGTTAACACTTTACAATAAAGGTATAAATATGTTGAGATTTTTGCCTTGCTGTTTTTTGTTTTGTTTATGGACCTTTTAAAAGATTTAAAAAATAGATGACTTCCATTTAAATAATTAAAATATATTTCAATATGAATGTAGTCATGTTACTGACAAGCAAAGTGGAGATAGTATTTTGAGCCCTAGGAGGAATAAACATTTTCCAGGACACATGATACCAATCTAGTTGCTACCTTCTGTTTGTTTTGTCCTGTTTTGCAGATGGAACTTGACTTCTTGTGGAACTAGCGTGGCCAGCTCAGAGTGCAGTGAGGAGCTGTTCTCTTCAGTTTCAGTTGGTGACCAGGATGACTGCTATTCTCTGCTGGATGACCAGGAGTTCACCTCTTTTGATTTGTTCCCTGAAGGCAGTGTCTGCAGTGATGTCTCCTCCTCGATCAGCACATACTGGGATTGGTCGGACAGCGAGTTTGAATGGCAGGTAAACTGTAGATGTTCCTCTGTAAATGTGAAATTCCGTATAGGTTTTTAAATGCTGGGTTTAGCTTTCAGTGAAAAATCCTCCATGTTTTTCTTTCCTTGATAACTGCTGAAACCTAAGAGTGGATATCTGAATCTTCAGTGATAAGGAAAACGTTTTGTTCTATTTTATCCCAGTGTATTTAGTCTGGAGGAGAGGCTGAAAGTTGGCTCCTCAAAGATGGGTGGTTACATATTATGGTTTCTTTGTGACCAACCTATAGGACATAACCTCACAGCTACAAGTTATGTCTTGAAGATCTGCCCTGCAGGTGTTTTAGATCTGGTTATAGATGTCTGCTTTCAGTGATTTGGTCATCTTGAGTCTTCTGTGGAAACTGAGTTGGCAGCTTGATAAAGTGTAGAAGTCTTGCTACAGCCTATTTCCATCTCTTTGGTGCCTGTTAAATATAGGAGCTTTCTTTGTCTCCCCTGGATGGAAAAAACCATAAACTGCTTTTTTTTCTAGTTGTTATATGGTGTGGTCTTGTTCAGGTATCATCGGTCTTACTATTTTGTTTATCAGTCTTTTAATGATATCATAGAATCACAGAATGGCTCGGGTAGGAAGGGACCTTAAAGCCCCCTGAGTTCCATCCTCCTTCCATCTGCTGGCTGCCCCCTCTGCCCACCAGCTCAGGCTGCCCAGGCCCCGTCCAGCCCGGCCTTGAGCTCCTACAGGGATGGGGCATCCACAGCTTCTCTGAGCAGCAGTGCCAGTGCCTCACCAGCCTCTGAGTAAAAAATTCCCCCTTATATCTAATGTAAATCTCCCCATCTTTTGATTTTAAACCATTTTCCCATGTCCTATCGCTATCAGACTGACCAAAAAGTTGGTCTCCCTCCTATTTATAAGCTCATCTCAAGCACTGGAAGGCTGCAGTGAGGTCTCCCCAGAGCCTTCTCTTCTCCAAACTAAAGAAGCCCAACTCCCTCAGCCCGCCTTCGTATGAGAGGTGCTCCAGCCCTCTGAGCATCCTTGTGACCCTTCTCTGGTTGTGTTCCAGGTGCTTCTTGTGCTGTGAGCCTCAGGTCTGGGTGCAATTCTCCAGGACCCAAATCTTTTATTTAGACTTAAATCAACTTTTAATGTGCACATAACTTTGAAATAGGAAATACTGTGCATCAGAATGCACTGAAGAATACTTTTAAATTTTGTCATAAAGCTTAGACAAAGTATCTTGTAAATGCAGCATAGGGGCTGAGAATACAGCTTTCCAGAAAGTACAAATTCTGTTCTGAAAGATGCAAATAAACATAAGGTAACATGGACTGAAATTTGCTCTGAATTTCTTACTGTTTTAGTCTGTTAGTCTCTGTGTGTAGGCTTTGAAGTTACAAGTGTGCAGCCTGGAGAGCAACTTCGGTTGGATCCTAATGATTCAGTGTTTCACTGAGCTGTGAAATTTTAGTTGCCTGATGAACTGGGGGATTGTTTTGAAAAGAAGGAATTTCTCACATCTTAGTTACTAATGAAGCATGTTGTCAGCTAGCTTTTTTTTTTAACAAGCATTTTTTAAGAGACATAATTGATTTGACTTGTATGATTTTTGAAAGACTTTTGTATCTTTGTACAGTGTTATCTGGCAGAATCTGAGCATGACTAATCCAGCTGTCACACTTTAACTGGAAATTATATGTCAGTTGTACATATGAAGTTAGCTTAAGTTTTGCAGTTGCTTCCAAGAAAATGACAACAATTTTAAGTCAATCGTATCATGTAATTATGGGATGTGGTATAAATTACAGACCTGCTCTGGAATGATCTTTCTTAAAGTGAGAATATGCTTTAGAATAAGAGGTTTGGCTTTAGAGTGTAACACAAGTCACAGTGATGGAGAAAGGAAATAGTGAAATGCCACATCATTCTGTTCTTTATTTAAATGTAATTAAAAAAAAAAAAGAGGTCTATGTTGAGAGTAGTGTGATTTGAGTTTGCTGTGCCTGCAGATTGTTGGAAGGTTAAAGCAAATACTGTAGCTTTTTGAGTAATTATTAGAAAGCTGTTGGAGCATACAGATAAATGATGGCTTGCTAATTTGATGTTATGTTTTGAATTGTTAATAATGTTGGAATGACTTTAAATGTGTCTACTGTATTCTAAGGTTTTGTTCTTTCTCTTGCATATTACAAGCTGCCTGGCAGTGACATTACAAGTGGGAGTGATGTACTTTCTGATGTTATACCTAGTATTCCAAGCTCTCCATGTCTGCTTCCGAAAAAGAAAAACAAGCATAGGAATCTTGATGAACTTCCATGGAGTGCAATGACAAATGATGAACAGGTGAAATTAACTTTTTACTTACATGAGAACTGTAAGATGCAGAAGAACTTCTAATCAGCACGACATCTTAAAAGGCAAAGTGGCTGCTGTCGGTGTAAACACAACTATATTCAGTATTATTTGATTCTTGAAATTAAATCTTGTCTTTTGCATCCATCATAGGCAGTTTAACATATTCTCAAACTTTCACCTTGAGCTTTTGCAGATTCTCAGTGAACTAAGGATCATAGGAAGCGATATTTAAGAACATTTTATTCTGTTGGTCCTTTTTTTCCCTGTTATTCTGTTAGAATTAATACACTTCAAAAATTACTTACTTTTCTTTGGGTTGTAGGTTGAATATATTGAATATCTAAGTCGCAAAGTCAGTACAGAGATGGGCCTTCGAGAGCAACTTGACATTATCAAAATTATTGATCCTACTGCTCAGATATCACCTACAGATAGTGAATTCATTATTGAACTAAACTGTCTCACGGATGAAAAATTGAAACAGGTGAGTTAAGGTTTGTATATATGCCTTGTTTGTTTTTTCAATCCCTCTAGCATCTATTGTGTCTTGCAGAATCTTAAAATCGTGATCAACTCTTCTATGTCATCGTTACATACAAGGAAATACACTAGTGCACAACATTGTCAAGAAGGAAACAAATTCAAAAACGTGTTATATATGTTAGACTTGCATGAAAGACTCTTTGATTGTGTAGTCTCAGTGTGTTAGAAGTCTAGAAATCAATTCTGAAATGCTGGCATGTGTGTAACAAGTTATGCTGTGGAACCAGTACTGCTTATGACAAAGCTTATTCCATTTCATGACCATCGACTGGTTGAGGATATTAATTTGCAATTAATTTGCAATTCTAATTGAACGTCAACTAGTGTTTAAGATTCAAAGGAATTAGAGGGAGAAAAAGCAAACCCCTCCTTAAAGAGGAGGCTGTGAACTTAATGTAAAAAGATATAAACCAATATATTCTAAAGGTGCTACGAAATACGGATTATAACAAGAATGGCAAGTGGTTGGTATGGTAGATATAAGCTACTGCCTTCTTAGCCTGGTATGTTGTGTTGTGTTGTTGGGAAAAGATGCCAGATGCTGGCAGGCTGAACCCCTGTGTGTTGCTCTGTATTTGTGATTGTGATGCGTGTAAAGATTGTTTACCCTTCTCAATCACTGCTCTGACCGATTTGGACTACTTCGCGCTTCAAGCATTTATAAGTATCATCTTAAAGTACTACTTTTCCTATAGCCACTTTTATTTGATTGTATGTAGCAAGATAAAGGGCTTTAATACAACAGTTTAGTTTAGTTGAACTTTACTGGTATTTCTGTTTCATGTAATTACTGTAACTTTGAAAACCATGGGGAATGAGCAGGGGAGATAATGAGAAGGGGAGATAAACAGAATGTTGTTACTTAGTTTTCTTCCTTCTGCAATGACGTTAATACTTTAAGTTAGTTCTCTTGAGGATTGTAAGGCAGCTTGAGATTTAAGCAGCCACAGCAAAATGTTCTGAGACACTAGATGAATTTGTTTGTTGTTATTGGTAGACAAATTACATTTCTTTTACGTGCAAAGGAGTATCTCAGTGCAGTATTAATCAAGCTTTAGTAATTCTACTGCACCTTTTCCAAAGGTGAGAAATTATATCAAGGAACATGGACCTCGTCAACGATCTGCGAGGGAAAACTGGAAGAGGAGTAGCTACAGTTGTGCCAGTACCAGTGGTGTGAGTGGTGCCAGCGTCAGCAGCAGCAGTGCCAGCATGGTCAGCTCAGCAAGCAGCAGTGGTTCTAGTGTTGCTAACTCTGCTTCAAATTCAAGTGCCAACATGAGTCGAGCGCACAGTGATAGTAATTTGTCTACAAGTGCTGCAGAAAGAATCCGGGATTCAAAAGTAAGTTTCTAGTTACAAAGCTTAACGCATATGTATGTATCTCACTACCGTTGCTTAATTGATCCTAACTGGGGCATCTGTATTGAAGGAATGTGCTTAGTAACTGTGGATCTGCTGAAGTTATTTAGCCAAGTCAATACTGGCCATTCCTTCCAGCACGACGTGTGTAGTGTAGGTCTTCTGATTCATTTTGAGTAATGTGAGTGGGAGTTCAATGAGGGCTTATTCATCGAACTTCATTAAGTTATTTTTCAGACCAGACCTTAGTATGCTGTTTAACATATTTACGAACTTTAAAGGTGGTTTCTAATATACCTGACAAAATCTTATTTTTGTCTGTTTTCTGTATCTTGACAGAAACGTTCCAAGCAACGGAAATTACAACAAAAAGCCTTACGCAAGAGACAGCTGAAAGAGCAAAGACAAGCTCGTAAGGAAAGACTGAGTGGATTATTTCTTAATGAAGAAGTGCTCTCTTTAAAAGTGACTGAGGAGGACCATGAAGGAGATGTGGACGTTTTAATGTGACAGGGGTGAATTTATCAGTGTTCTTTCTAAGCCTTAAATGTATTATTGTTTACACGTATTTCTCGACCAAATTTTGATTAATGTTAACAGTATAAACCAGATCTTTCCTCAAGTATAATTTTTATAACATGTTCTAGGAGTTGAGTAACTTCAGCTTTTTGAGACTTAATTTTGCAACTAAGACTTCAGAAACTTAATTGACTTCTGAAAAGCTGCTGAGTAGATAGTTGTTAAGGAAAACTGAACTTGGCTGACATGCTAGTTTCTTGCAAGGCATATACCTAGGGATGCTTTTGGATGACACTAAGTATGCAGTTCTATATTCCAGCTTTTTTTGTTTTCGCTTAGTTTGTGTTATTAAACTTGGCTTGTTTTGTCTCTTTCTTTCCTGTTGTTAGGAAAGTTGTTTAGCTTGAGGGGGGGGGGGAAAACCAAACAGGCTTTAATTCTATAAGGCTTTCTTTAGTCTTTTTGTTGGGTCATATAAAATCAAAATAGTGTGATAAATCCCATTTCTAGTAGATGCTGATTACCTCAAACTACATAGAAAGTAAGAAGCAGGACTTCTAATGCAGAAAATCTGTATACAGAAATAATGCCTAATTGTATAGTTGTTCAAGAAGCAGTTAAATTAAAAAAAAAAAGACACAAAAAAAATACAATTTGCAAACTTAGCCTTTGAAGAATTGTTTTGCTGCTCAATGTCTTAGTCTGATCAACAGTAAAGGCTGACCAGTACATCCCGAGGATTGCTGGAAAGAGATTCAAATGAAATACCTTTATGCATTAAAAGTACATTAATCTTCAATAGGGTTGTCTAGGACGCTGCTTAGAATAGTTAAAAATGCTACTGGAAATAGATGTGCAAACAAGAGGCACACAACTTTGGTGTTTTTCCCTGGATTTATATAAAAATAAATTCATCTTGTAAGCAAGAGAGCTTAGGCATAGACGTAGCTACGTCTTTTCTAATTGTATGCTTACTCCTTTTGCCACCCAGCTGAGGATGAGTCTTCCATGTGGGTTGCACCGTTCCCAGCATGCTTCAGAATCCTGCTTTTGAAGTATCTCTTAAAATTGTGATTTACAGGTAGGGAGGTAAAATTAGTAGTTCTAACGTGTTTCCTCATAATGACCATCTGTAAAGTGACTCCTGTCCTTATCTTAGAACTACTTGTTAACAATATTCCTTCCCCCAGCACCTGAGATAAAATTGTAAGAGGTTATAAAAGTTATTTTCTAGTTCTAAGTTTGGGAACGTGATTTTTTTAGTTACTTTTTTTTTTAATCCTGATGCTTTACTGCTTTCATTTTGCTCTCATTAATTAATGAGTTTAGTGTAGTCACAGCTGCCTGTAAATGCAGCATATAGCCCAATCCTGCAGAACTGCACGATCCACTTTGTATAGGTTTGGGGCTGCTCACTCATTTTGCATGTCTTACTCACACTTGTTTGCCATGACAGCTAAATTTTGTTCATTTCAGAGGTGGCATTCCATATAGCCCTGAAATAAACCCATAAAATATCTGCACAATGGCTTCTGAAAGGGCTTCAATAATATATAAAATGAAGTCCATAATTTAACCAGTACAAGTGAACTTAGTCACTCTCATTGCTGCCAGACTTAGCCACTGATAAAAAGATACGTAATGTCATTTTAAACTTGAATGTTAGCTGCTCTATATTGCCCATCATTTGGCTGTTAACCAGAACTGTTTCCTGTCAGTATTCACTTGCACTGCACTATAACTGGTTGATACTTCTCTTCCTTCTGTAGAAGCAATACTAAAAAGTTTTTAGCAGCATACAAATATGCAGTGCCTCAGGATGGTGGAGTTTGAAAGAGTGTCATTTCATTCTGTTTCAGTAGGCCTTCAGAGTTTAAATTCCTCGGGCTTTGCTGACAGCTGGACCCTCTTGTTTTGATGGGATGCCTGTCTGCTAGCTTCCTGAGGTTATTAAATGAGGGAGGATAGTGTTTCCATCTTGATCTTAGTGCAAGCACGTAAGTATAAATTAATCAAAGTGATTAAATTATTCCAATTACTCACCTGCTGTATTGGAGAAAAGTTCCTGGGTGCCATGGTAGCTGGGTGGGGGTAGGTCATCTCCAGCTGGGTACTTCCATGGCTTCAGTTCAGACAAATGAATAGAAAAGTGTGGGTTGACAGGGGTGCCATGTTAATAACTTACAGCCCTATAATCTCACGGTTCCGGAGCGATTTTAACCTGAGAATACAAAACGAGGAATGCTCTGATCTGAACATTCATAACTTCTTGCTCACCTCTGTGCTTAGTACTTGGCATCTCTGAGAATCACACTAGGAATAGCTGTGGGATTCAGACTGCATCACGTAATTCTACACGCACTCTTTTTTCTTTTACATCCTTCTTAGTTTCTAATGACACCCTAATTTTGAGTAGGGCTGAGATGTGTTTTTTCTCAGATTCTGTGAAATACTGTATGCTTAAAATTCGTATTGGATTCCTGTGGCATTTGTCAGTTGAAACTGTCGTTAAGCCTCATCTTGCTGATTCAAGTGTAAGCCATTGTAGCTGCTGCTTTGTTTTACAGGAGGCTATCTACAGCTTGCTGGGTTCAGATAGCTGCAGAACAACAACAGATGGTTAAAATTCAGGCTTATTTTGTAGTGTGTTTTAAAAAAAAAAAATCAGAATTCTACTTTTAATTCATTGAAGGAAAATGTCATCTTTTAAAAGCAAAATAGAAGCACACAGGAAAAAAAAATAATAGTTGTGTTGCTCCATGGTACTGAAGCTGTGTAACTATGTGCTTTGTACCCACTGTAATACAAGTGTAATTATTTAAGCTCTGTAACATTAATGGTTTGCTTCCATGGTAACTTTTTCTCTAAAAAGGCTTAGAAGGAGCACTGAAAGTCTGATTGCAATAAGACTGTAAACAATAGAGAACATTCTTTTCTAATATAATTTTAAATATAAGGAAGAAAGCTAGCTGCCTGACAAACCTGTCTAATCTGTGTGTGTATCTAATGTCACCCTTTGTCTCTGTTAAGACATGAACTATTTTGCTTTATGTGGGAAGCTGGTTAAAAGATCGTATGCTCAGTATGGGGTGCTTACTAAGAACAGTAAGCAAGGTGTTTGCAAGGTTTTCCCAGGTTTAACTTTTAGTTCTCATATTGTGGTTTGAAACCTGTGAAGATCATTCTTTGGGGGGGGGAAAAAAAAAAAAACTGTTTGAATTTATTCATATGTATTTACAACAGAGCGCATATATGGTATAGGAGCATATAAAATGGCAATATTTACTATTCATCTATGCTGAATGGCCTGAAGCCATTTCTTTTCTCTTAACACTCTTTGAGCTTTGAATTCAGTTGATGCGTTGGTCTATAAATACTAATAAACCTGACTGTTTCGGGGGTCTGAGGTTCATTCTTACAAGCCAATTTTTCACGGCTCATGTTAGATTGATTTGTTTAAAATTCTTGAGCTTATGAATCTTGCAGTTCTTGGGTGCAGGAAGGACCTAGTCAACGCGCTATGTTCCATTTAAGGATTGCAAAGTCAAGTTATTAATCTATCAAGCGCAAATGTTAATAATATTCAAAGCTTGCCTGTTTTAACTGTTAACTCTGATTACTCATACTTGCATTCTCTCTCATCTGGCTAACTTTAAAATATTTCCAAATTATAAATAAATTCTTCAATTAAAAAAGTGATGTTGAAGCCTTGAATATAGTTAATAACCAAAGCAAGGAGAAAGTGAGTTTTTGGGGTTTTTTTTCTTTTGGAGGTGGGGAAGGGAGGTGGATGGTATAGTTTAGAGTAAATGGTACTGCTTAAATTGAGGCTTTTTCAGGTTCTTTGCTAATTTTATTGCTAAAATGCACTTTTGTATAGAGAACTGTTTTATGTACATTCTGTATCTACTTTCCACGATGTTTATAGAGATTTTTCTTAATTTTGTGAAGGATTTACCAAGAGCTGCCATGCTGATGACTGACGCTGTTTACTTCAAGTTTTTGTTGTATTTGAAAATAGTCATGTGCACATTGGAATACAGGTTGGAATTAAAACTAATGACGTAGCAAAGACATTCTCGTTAAACGATGTGGTATCTTGTTCAGAGCATCGGGCTCGTATACTCACTGTTCATGGAGAAAGAAGCGAAATGTAGCCTGTGAACTCCTTCTTTGACAGAAGGCTGACCAGTCCCTCCTTAACTAATGTAGTTTGTCCATAAAACCTGATCAGAATCTCTTCCTAGGGGAAAAAAATTACAAATCGTATAACCCAAGATTTTGTATTGAAAACTGTCTCTTTTGTTATGATTCCTGTGCCAGAGGATTTTTAATATATATATTGTATGCTGTATGGTTGTGGGCCTGGACATAGGGAACCTCATCACTTCTTGTTGCCAGCAATAACAGGATTTTCTTCTGCTGTCACCCTCGGTATCTGTAGTCATCAAGCTATCACCTATCCTGTAATGTTTAAAATCCCTAATGAGACTTTCTTATAAACTCATAACCTATTGTGCTCTTAAAGGCATCTGTGTGATGAATATGCGTCTCTGTGTTGTAAAGCAGTTCTCATTTGCTACAGTGAAGCAGGTATGGTAGAGATTCCACAAACTGGAGATGCACAGAGCAGCAGGCAGGACGTGGCGGTGGCTTTGCACTAAGCAGTGTTTGAGCGGGCTGCAGTGAGGACGCTTTTGCCAGCCTGTGTGTTCTGTTCTGGCTTTGAACTTCCTTCCAAATTCTCTGCCTCGGCAACCTTGGAGTTTTGTGTGTTGTATTATGAAAATTCCTCTTCCTCCCCACCGCCTTGGAAACAAGCAGAAAAATCCTGAAAAGGTGAGAGTAGCTGGCTCACTGATGTTCCTCGGTGTTCAGAAAGCTAAAGTTCACTGTTACTTTGCCAGCCTAATCCTGTGTGTATTGTGGGATGGTCGAGGGTGTGTGGGGACGGAAGTTCCACATACCACAGCAGATCCTGTCAAAATGTCAGAAACCATTAACTGTGGAGCCTGCAATTGTGGAGTCTGGCAGACTGCAGAATACACCTGCAGAAGGTACTGCTCTTGTGATGCTTTGCCTTTACTCAACAGCTGTGCTTCTAGGATGCTTTCACCAAAGGTGAAATACCTGGGTGGCATCCAGAAGCTGCACAGAAACTCTTGCTTGTGTTTTCTGCACTGCAGGGTCTCGCTGAGCTGCGGTGCCATGGGCTCCTGACCTTCCCCAGGAGGTCTGGTTGCAGCAGTTCATTGCTCAGCCACGCAACTGTTACCTCAGTAATGGATTTTCTGGCTTGACTGTCAGGTGAGGTTGTGGTCACAAATACTGAGTGTTGTGGAGCTCTCATTATTACCACTTCAATGTTTCTTTATTTTTCCTTCTCTCAAGTGTAACAAGTTTCACTGCAATTAGTGTCTTGCTTGATGGCCAGACACTGCCTGGGCACAAGCTGAACCAGAATTTTCACACTGGCAAAATAAACCAGTTGATAAATTGCTTTTATTAAAATTGATAGGAAAAGATGGCATTGGATATGATCTTGCTGTCTTCAGCCTTCTCTTGCTACTGGCCTGAACTGTACGCTTTATCCAAACATCTGCTAGTACAGAAGCAGTTATAATTTGGTTCCCTGAGATCCTTTGTATGGTATCTTTAGTATCCCATTAGATAGAAGACTTTTTTTCTTCCCCACTCTCTTCCAGAACATTTATCTCTTCTAAATAGTTTTGCTGGTGCTGAGTTGGAATTTAAATTCAAATCCACATTTCTGATCTGCGATCCCATTTTATGCTCCTTTGCACAGGCTTGCATCAGCACCATCACTTGTGCAACAACTTGCGTCCCCAGTAACGCAGACAACTACCACACTTCAGCTTCAGGAAAGTATAGCTCTGCTGTAGAGTCTTTCCAGTGCTACTTGGGTGTAAGTACCTGCTGCATTTCTGGGTAGTTTATCTGGCAGAAAGAGGGTTTGTGGATGTGTCTAGGATTTGGCTGCCAACTTGATGTGTGATTTGTGAAGATAACCTACTCTCCCGTTCCCACTAGAGGGGGCACTGTAGCCATCGTAGTTGCTTTTGAGAATCCAGCTCCCAGAGTTGCTTGCAACAAATGATTTTTTTCTTTGTTATTTTATGTCCTGTTTCAATAAAAAGCATTAGGGCAATTAAATTCTGTAGTAATTCCATTTTAGTAGGAGGAATGTGTCTTTTAGTAAATTTTGTTGTAAAAAGATTTCCAGTGATGAGGGAAATAGACCACTGGGCAGGAAGGCGATTGCAAACTGTACCACTGCTGTGAGCTTCCCAATTGGTTCTGTGCTCAGCCTTCCTCAGTGAGGGCTGTGGATTTTGCTCCTGCTAAGACTATGTGCTGATAGAAAATGAGCAGGCAGCCCTTAATGCACTGAGTCTCATCATGTTGATACCTACCTGGCACTGGGAGGCAGTGGGGAGAAGATACAGTTGAGTGCCATTAGTTTTTTAGAATAATACCTTCTGAATAGGGCATTGGGGCTTCCTTTGGAGCAGAGGAAAGTGCTGCTTCAGCTGGAGCTGTTCTATAGTGAAGTTTTCTTTTTTTTCCTCTACTTGTCTGACAGTTCTTGCTAGTGCTAAAAAGCTCACTGATGCACTTTACAACTGCAGAGAACATGTGAAGACCCCTCCTTGGAATCTCAGTTTCATTCTTGGAAGCCAAGCCTTTATTGGCCCTGCACAGGATTAGGAAGACACTGAGAAAATGCAAAGGGAAATGCAAGTTCTAGTCATTGAATAAAATATTTAGACAGATTTTTATTGTGTGTGTGGCTTATAAGCTCTTTGGTTCAAAATTATCAAAATACCTTAGCAGAGAGATGCTTTCTCACATTCAGTTGGGAAACTGCTGTTGTCAGGCCTTGAGTGTGCTGACTGGTTGTGGGTGATTTCAGACTTCTTGCTCTAAGTGTATGCCTGGTCCTAGTGTCCACTGAGCTCCCGTAAGGAAATGCAGCATCTTCTTTCTCTAAGTGCTTCTCATTGGAGAAGCAGTGTCATGCAGATCCTGTGACCCAGTGGCATTCACCTTCACAACATACTTGACCACTGTTTCTCCACTGTGGGGAGGACTGGTGTTACTGGCCTAGTGCTGGGGAAATCCTGGACTTGGAAGTGCTCAGAAGCGTGGGTCATGCTTGACTGCTTGCAAGAAGGAGTGTTTCTGACCGTATCAGTTGGCTAAATGTTATCATCTGAGTCTAACAACTTCAGTGAGCTGCATTGTGCTAGCATATCTTCAAAACAAGCTGCCTCATGTCTAGCAGCTGTACGCTACATCTGCTGTGGGACAGTTGAAGTGATGCTCCTCAAATGTACTTTTCATTTGAAAGTGGAGAACTGACCTGGAAGGTGTTTGGTTCTGCTGTGTCTACAGTGTGAAGTTTCTTGTGAGTGCATTGCTTATTCCTGCTTATGCATGGGAAAAATTACAGAGCAAATGGTCTGAAAGCTGAGATGCCAAGTTCAGAGTGGCACTTCAGCATCTGCCTAGCTGTCTATCCATAAGGAGACTGCTGTGAAGACTTCCTTCTTGGGCTCTCAGTAGCAGATTCTGGTCATTCAGTCTAGAATATCTCTCCTAGCGAAAACTAATTTTGCCCAACTAATTTTGAAAGGGAGTAAACCTTTAAGTGATGATTGCAGAGTAAAGAGATCTAACAGAATCACAGAATTGTGGGGGTTGGAAGGGACCTTTGGATATTGAGTCCAACCCCCTGCTAGAGCAGGTTCCCTACAGTAGGTTGCACAGGTGGGCGTCCAGATGGATCTTGAATATCTCCAGAGAAGGAGACTGCACCGTCTCTCTGGGCAGCCTGTCTAGTGCTCTGTCATTCTCATGGTAAATAAGTTCTTCATTGTGTTTGTATGGAACTTCCCATGTTCCACTTTCTGCCTGTTGCCCCTTGTTCTATTGTTGCTTGCCGTTGAAGAGTCTGCCCCCATAGGCTTGACTCCTATGCTTTAGGTATTTATAAACAGTGATGAGATCCCCTCACAGCCATCTGTTCTCCAGGCTGAACAGCCCTAGATCTCTCAGCCTTTCCTCGTGCAGAAGATGCTCCATGCCCTTCATCATTGTTTTGGCTCTCTGCTGGACTCTTTCTAGGAGATCCCTGTCTGTTTTGAAGTGAAGAGCCCAGAACTGGATGCAATGCTGTAGATGTGGCCTCACCAGGCAGAGTAGAGGGGGAGGATCACCTTCCTTGATCTGCTGGCCATGCTCTTTTTAGTGCACCGCAGGGTCCTGTTGGCCTTCTTGACCACCAGGGCACACTACTGGCTCACGGCCACTCTGTTGTCCACCAGGATACCCATGTCCTTCCCTGCAGAGCTCCTTTCCAGCAGGCTAGCCCCTGACTTACACTGATGTGTGATTATTGTTCCCCAG